>NC_060150.1:51886430-51895494 GCF_021292245.1 Micropterus dolomieu | reverse complement strand
GGAGCAGACTACAACGGACAGTCAGGACTGCAGAAAAAATAATCGGTGCCAACCTGCCCTCCATTCAGGACTTATACATTTCCAGAGTCAGGAAACGGGCAGGAAACATCACTGCAGATCCATCTCACCCCGGACACAACCTGTTCCAGCTCCTCCCCTCTGGTAGGCGCTACAGAGCACTGTACGCCAAAACCAACAGACACAGAAGCAGTTTCTTCCCACAAGCCATCACTCTGATGAACAGCTGATTTCTGACTCACAGTGTCAGGAACAATTCCTGTGCAATAACCCAGTAACTCTGTCTCTAATCAGCCACCTGTTTACTGGTTTCCACTTATTATTTATTTATTCACCATTCTCTATTTCAGTGCTGTTCATACTATGTCATATTGTATATACTATATACCAATACACCTACCTCAGTCATAAGGTCATAGGTCTTATTTATTTTTTCCAGCATCCTTTGCACTATGCTCCATCACACTGTACATGTGTACATGTTTGTGTACTTGTATATCATATCCACCTTCAACATGTACATAATGAGAATAATAGTTTACTCTTGCATCCTTTGCACTGTAGTATATGTTAGTGTTGTCTATACTGTAGTTTGTGTCTGATTTTATTTTATTATTATTTTGTTATTGTGTTATAGTATTTTTGTACGAGTAAGCACATCGTGAGCAATGTACAATCCTGAGTTGAATTCCTCGTATGTGTACACATACCTGGCAATAAAGCGGATTCTGATTCTGATTCTATTAGAAGTAAGAAGAGAAGTGGCATTTGGACAAATGAACGAGCACATATGTTATTTAGCACAAAAGCCGACAGCCTGTGGATCTGTATACCATGAAGCCAGACCGGGACAGATACAGACAGCTGGCGGCAGAAATCACGGATGTGGATTTTCCCAGATAGAAGGCTATAATGTGGGACAGATGTTTTCAAAGCGGTGCTGAAGTTGACTGTTTTGTGCTGGACAGGTAATTAACTTATGTTTGTCATACTTTAGCGATGCAAATGAAAGCTGAACAGCTTTCATTTGATAGCTTTAGCCAGAAGCTGGCCATAATCACCCAGAGACTTGAGGTGTTTCCCCTGTCAATATGTAGTTGCATTAATTTCATGTCGTCTACTTATTCTCCAGCGCTGTGGTTTGGCTCCATTAAGTTAGTGAGACAATCAGCTGATCAGTAACGTAAATTGGCAATAAAACCGTAACATTAGCTTAGAGCATGGAAGCATAAGCCAGCTAAACTTTTACTGCCCTGGTAGAAAAAATATGTTGTTGGATTAGTTTGATGTAGTTAATCTCTCTCTCCAGCGCTGAGACAATCAGCTGATCACTAATAGGCAATAAAAGAAGGCAGCTTCCAGCATCAAAGCTCAGATCAGCCAGCTAAACTTTTTCTACACTGGTAGAAAAAATATGTAGGTGGATTGTAATTTCATGTAGTTCTTCTCCAGCCTCTGTTATAGCTTTGTTACGTGCACAGAAATGTGCTGTTACCTTCCTGAGACATCTAATGATTATTATTGGTAATGAAACAGTACTGTTTTTTACTGCTACTGGTGATATGTAACAAGACTGTATGCCTATCAAGTGACCAATAATAACTACTTTCCAAATTTGCATTAAAAAAGGTGTTTTTTGGATATTGCTTCCCCACTGTGCACACAAATATGTAATTTGTGCTTTCACATGCTAAATGCCCCAAAAACGTTGCACCGTTTTACCACAAGCTGAAATTATGGCTGTCAGTACTACTTTGTGTTTCCGTTAAACTTAAAAAATTAAAAAAGACATTTTGGTAAGATTTGCAGATTGCTTATCTAATTAAGCAAAGCGAGAGGAGCCCTGATTCTCACCAAACTTCATGTATTATGTCCTGTTATCTTTCAGTGGCCATACTTGATGCACTAGATATGATAGTTTTTGAGATGTTCTTGATTTACTTTGGTAGGTTAGTCCAGATGAGCCAACCCTCCCAAGTTGTAAAAGAATGTATTACAGAAGTATAAGACATCATGCAGCTGTTTATTAATGAACAAGTAACAATAATATAAAACAAACATATAAGTAAATATAATTTCTTAATCTATCTATCTAAAGAAACCTCAATTCCTGACTGGCAACTCTTTGCTATCTCATAGATAACATCTTTGTTCTGTCTCAAGCAACTTCATCAGATTCATCATTGACCATATTTTCAGTATATATATATAGTATTTGCCTTAATGTGGGAAATTGTGGTATTTTGCTTTTATAGAAGTCAAAGTAAAGAAAACATGTAGTCCTACTTCAATAAATGTATTAATTCTGATGGCAAAATTGCACATTCATAAATGTAAATTATGCAGTACAAAAACCAATTTTGTACTATTTCTCCATGAAGTTTTGCATTTTATCAATTTAATTTCTGGCTTCAACAACAAAAAGGTAGTTAAAACTTTTTTTAATAGCCTATAAGCTTCCCCTGGCAAAGCTTTATGTACTGTTATGTATATCTTTGTAAGTCATATCTGAATTGTAACCCCCTTTTTCCAACAAAGAAGTTTTTTGTTCCACTTACTTCTCCTTCTTCTTCTTCTTCTTCTTCCCTGGGTACATGGTGGATCGCAACAAACTTGTTTAGGTGCATACTGCAACTCGCTGTACCGAAGTGTGTAATATCAAGGCTTATACAGTACTTCAGGTTAGATTAAAGTAAGATAAAAATAAACAAATAAATAAAAACAAAACTCAACAAATAAAAAAAGCAAAACAAAAAAATGTTACGATCTAATCCTGTAGAATTAAGAATAATAAGAGTTTTGCAGCACTCTCTCATTTTCTCACTCATCCCTAAAATCACTTTTAAGGCCCCATCCACACTACTACGTTTTAGTTTACAAACCAAGAATTAAAACGAATACGATCTCCGTCCACACCAGTGCTTTAGCTGTGTATCAGAGTTGATCTCCGTCCATATTAAAAATGACTGAAAACGCACATCTATTGACGGGCAAAAACGGAGGACTTTAGAAATGATGACGCAGACGCTCACGCTCGGCTCTCTGATTGGGTCTTATAAGTCATGCAAAGCAGAAACACAATGCTACTTTTTATTAAAATATTTTGTACCCTGCAAATAACACTTAGGCCTATCTGCCTACACTTGTAGGCTACTGTGCAACGGCTCCCAGTCTGTTTTCCGCCGCCACACACCCGTGTTACATCTTTGTTTTTGCCGTTTTAGTCTGGACGGGAGGTGCAAACGTAGCAAAAGGTCTCTGTTTTAATTTGAAAACCCAGTAGTGTAGATGGGGCCTAAATTCCATCCACGTCCTAATTCATATATCATGTCACACAAGATGTTTCTCTCAGAAACATTTTCAGGAACATTACAAACCTCACATTTATCAGAGACACATTTTTCCATTAAATAAAGAGTTGATTTTAATCCAGTATGTCCAAATCTTAATCTTGAAAAAACACTTAATCTTTTTTGCATTAACCTTTGATAACCTACTCCTTATGGTGCGTTCCCACCGAAAGCGAATTTAATATTCGCTTTGCTTTACTTGCGCGAGTTTGACCGCTGGACATTTTGAGTGTTCACATACACGCGTTTTAAGCGAATAAACACAGCCCGTGAATACTACAGCTATATGAACACAAAGTAAACCTTTTGCTGTGATTTAATTGCAATAAACGGATCAAACTGATGCCGAAATAACTACAATATGATGCCATT
Organism: Micropterus dolomieu; assembly: GCF_021292245.1. Classification (NCBI taxonomy): domain Eukaryota; kingdom Metazoa; phylum Chordata; class Actinopteri; order Centrarchiformes; family Centrarchidae; genus Micropterus; species Micropterus dolomieu. The sequence goes on along the minus strand of NC_060150.1, from coordinate 51,891,754 downwards.
TTGTTAGACATATGAATTCATACTTTGTCAGGTCTGTCAGCAAGACAGCAGGATGGCAACTTTCAAAATACTTGTTTTCTGAATGGAGTTCAGATTGATCAGGGCTATGCTATGCTAACCTGTTCACGGTAAAGTACAACGACAGCTGGAATAAAGTTACAGACACACATGTTCTAAACTCACCAGGTAGTTCAACTTCCAACTTCAACTTTCCAACTTCAACTTTCTTTTCTCCAAGTACTGTCCAGCTTTGTCCAGTTTTTATATAAATATGAAGTAGTAGTCCAGCAGAACTCTGGTGCCATCCGACGCTAACAACAACAGTGGAACCGGATGTGCACATAAGCTAGCTGCCAACAAGCGCGAGTGAAGATAAATCAAGTTGTAAGTCCTCTTCTCGCTAAGACCAGGCGTAAATCTTACAGCTAGTCAGTAGCAGGTGTAAAGTCAAAATCAAGTCAAGTTTCTATAGTAACGGCTTGATGTACTAACTCCAAACTCCGCAGTAAAGACATGGCGCGCCTTATACACAGACTTTACAACGAGCGGACAGGAGAGAGTCATTAGGGACAGAAGCAATCCATTGGACATTTACAATGATGAGGAGTTGATTGAGAGGTTTCGATTCTGTCAGAAAGATACACATGAACTTATTGAAGAGCTGTCACCCAACTTACAGTTTGTGTCGGACCAGAACGCAGCATTGACTCCCGCATTAGACCTGTTAATAGCGCTACGTTTTTATGCAAATGGTGTGTTTCAAAACACTGTTAGAGACATGATTAAATCCACCAAATCCACCGCATATCTGGTCATCCGCTGGGTGTCACTGGCACTGGGCCATCGCCTTCCACGATTTACTCACTTCCCCACTGAGGCCGAGTCTGGTGGGGGGGGTGGGGGGTTAGCTTTATTCTCTCCTTTTTATATTTGAGTATTTTTGGTGAGTTAAGGTTAAGTAAGATTTCTTTTGGAATAGACGCTTTCAACGGTAACAACATAAACAAATGGTACTGCGCATGTGCATTACTCTGGCCCAAACTTAACTTCCGCTGTCAGTGCGTTTGCGGGAGAAAAAGAGAAGGGGTGGGGGGGGGGCTGGGGGGTGCGAATGAGAGGAGGTGCTGAGCAAATATGCACTGCGTGCAGCTCTGCAATCAAATACAAGTTTTCCCATCTTAAATTGTCTGCTGGTTGTGAGCCATAAAAAATAAGCCACAAAGGAAGTCCAGTATAATAAACATTTTTTATTTACATAAATTTGTCATTGATTTATTGCAGACAATTTGCCATTAATTGTTTTGTTTCAGCCTCCACTCGAACAATTTCTTTCTCAAGCATCTGTTGCAGATCGTCCAGCCTCCTTTCGCTGGTGGGGCACCGCTGCTGACTTCATGATTCCAGTAAATCTGTCATAGCCTACAGTTAACTCACAACTTCTAAGACTTAACTGTTTTTGCACTCGAATATATAGGCTACACACCTTGACCACCTCAGCATCCATCTCTGGAGAGACAGCAGGACCCCTGCTGGTTGGGTGGTGTTTTTTTTTTTTGCTTTGCTTAGGAGGTCTTTTCACTTTTTCCTTATATTGCCCTCTGTTTCGAAGACAGCCTAAGTCGAACAATCGTTAATCACCATCCATGTTGTTTGTTTCTTCTTGTTAGTTATTAAGTTTGATTGCTTGGCAGTCAGTGTGTGTCTGTGCTGACTGTACATTAACTTTCGTATCTCAATGTCGGTGAAATTTCCTTTCCTTTTTCTTTGATCCTCCATTGATACGGCTACAACTTAACAAAACGGCGGGTTTACTACAATTTGCAGGATCCTCTAACCACCTATAGACTCACAAGTGGGTTCAGAGTGTGACCGGATCAAAGATTTGCAGGACCCTCTATCAGACGTGTCCTGGTTTTCTCTGTGGTGGCCGAGGGTTTTTGGGGTTTCCAGCTGATAAATTGGGTTTGCAGCCAAACTCAGTGGACCCAATGCTATGGAGCTGAGTACAGACTGACTAGAGAGAGTAGACTATGGCAAGTGTCGGAGTAAAGCGAGGACTGAGTCTGAATCCACTCCAGCTAAAGACATGTTTGGAGAGTAAGGAGAGCAGAAATGCAATAGAGTGTGCAGCCCTGTCCAGAGGAAAGGAAAGGAAATAAAAATTCTGCTATTCAGATGGGGAGGTTATATGAAGACAAAAACTGAGCCCAAGGAAACCTCAGAACTGAAAGTCAGAATAGATTCATTAAGGATCTGATTAAACTAATTATTGATGACTGATGAAAGAAATCACAAGAACAAATCAACTGATTATTTCTTCTTTAACTGAGGTACAAGTCACAGAATCCATTCCGGCTGATCCAGTCTTGGATTCCGCTCCTCCTCCAGTATGCTCCAGTCTGTGATCCAGTCCAGTAAGAAGAGTATGCCATGGTGCTGCTGAAATTAAAAAAAGAGTAAAGGTCAGATAAAGAGACATTGGCTCTCCATCCAGATTCCCAGAGAAAGAAATGCCAGGAAAAAGAGCAATATTGACATTCAGGACATTGTTAGGACACTTCCTTCACTCTCACGTGACCAGCCTGACTGAAACCTTTGACAGCTCCACAGACACAGCTGGAGCAGTTTGGATAAGGTTGTCAAAAAGTATGGCCCATGATAACTGAGATAAACACAGCGATGAGAAAATCAAATCAAGCTGGACTTCCACAAGATCAGCATTACAATAAGAGAAGATGTTCCTTTCTTATTCAACATCATTAGCATCATACGTCACTCCAGCCAGACAAGAAGGAAAGCAGGTTGAAGTACGTTGGGTACAACAATGGACAAATGCACAGAATCCAGAATTACCACTGGACTAAGTTCTGCTCGCATGATGCAGGCCAGAAGCTGAACAGCAAGAACAGACCGAATCATGTAGGACTCTCCTAGTCCGCATGACCATCACCTTAGGACTACAGTAGTCTGAAACGAGACGCAATGAGACCCTAAAAGTTCTGAGTTTGAGTAGTCCAGAGACTGCTGCTGGAGTAATGAAGAGTTGTAAGACACAGCATGTCACATCATGCAAGACAGACGGCACGACAGAGCCTGCTAACCATACAGAAGATCAACATGAAGACAGCTGTCAAAAGAAAATAATTGGTGCTGTATCAAGCCATCCTGGTACGAAGAAACGGACAGTACAGTGGAAGAGGGCGAAGATAAGGGAAAAGTGGACATTGGGAAAGAGATGTTGCACAATTTCTAAAACAGACTGGCAAGAAAAAAAGAGAAGACAAATGGACTGAGCTGGAGGGGGCAGGACGGACGCTAGTGACAGGATCCAGCCAAACACACACACTGGGTGAGTTACAACTTCTCACCGATGAAGTAAAAATCTCAAGCACATTGAAACTAAATTGAATACCATATTAAGATCTTAGTAAGTAATACTAAACTTTAACATTCAAGGTTTGTAATGAATATGGAGCACAAAGGGGTTGGGAAATTATTAGAGTAATGGTTAATTTGGTCAAGCCTAGCAGGTGACATCATTGCTATGTTGTCTGTTTAAAACTGCCCAAGAAGAGGGGCAGATGTTGTAAATATGGTACTATGTGGTGTGTGATATTCAGATTTTGATGAAACATGACAAAACACTTATTTTGGTAATCAGAGCACTGGGAATGGGGAAAGAGGGTGACTTCTAAGGCACGAGAAACACACATGCACACAAACACCCCTGCTGCTGCATGCAAGGGGTAGGCAGAAACACACACACATACACAGACTTTTAAATACATTCCACTGCACAGTAGTCTACACAGTTCTGGTGGACAGATGAGATTATAGATAAATTATAGCCAAATAATTTAGGGACAGTTAAAGAGACATAGACAGAGAAAAAGGTTGTCTATTTTACTATTTATTGCAAAATATTATCTGGACACAGGGAGTTGCTGCTGTTGTGTTGTTTCTTTATCTTTTTCAACTTTGGGCCACTCAGCAGCAGTCCAGTCCTTTTTGTCTTCAGCCCAGGCGAGACGCTTCTGACGCTGTGTCTTGTTCAAGAGTGGCTTGACACAAGGAATGCGACAGCTGAAACCCATGTCTTGCATACGTCTGTGCGTGGTGGTTCTTGAAGCACTGACTCCAGCTGCAGTCCACTCTTTGTGAATCTCCCCCACATTTTTGAATGGGTTTTGTTTCACAATCCTCTCCAGGGTGCGGTTATCCCTGTTGCTTGTACACTTTTTTCTACCACATCTTTTCCTTCCCTTCGCCTCTCTATTAATGTGCTTGGACACTTTAGCAATGACCTTTTGTACCTTGCCCTCCTTGTGCAAGGTGTCAATGGTCGTCATTTGGACAGTTGTCAAGTCAGCAGTCTTCCCCATGATTGTGTAGCCTACAGAACTAGACTGAGAGACCATTTAAAGGCCTTTGCAGGTGTTTTGAGTTAATTAGCTGATTAGAGTGTGGCACCAGGTGTCTTCAATATTGAACCTTTTCACAATATTGTAATTTTCTGAGATACTGATTTTGGGGTTTTCATTAGTTGTCAGTTATAATCATCAAAATTAAAAGGAAAGAACACTTGAAATATATCAGTCTGTGTGGAATGAATGTATACATTATACAAGTTTCACTTTTTGAATGGAATTCCTGAAATTAATCAACTTTTTGATGATATTCTAATTATATGACCAGCACCTGTATAAGGCGCTCTGCAGACCACAGGATTGACACCATCCTCCGACCTGCTGGGATGTTGTACGGGTTTATCTGTCCTGTATTGGAATAAACTCTTTTGCACTGACTCTTGACCGTCTCCAGAGAAGTTTTTGACTGCAAACTTATTGGCTATAGTAGAAAGTTAATAGAGTATTTTTGATTCAATTCAATTTTAATTCAATTTTATTTATATAGCGCCAAATCACAACAACAGTTATCTCACAGCGCTTTTCATAAAAGAGCAGGTCTAGACCGTACTCTATGATGCTATTTACAGAAGCCCAACAGTTCCCACCAAGAGCAAGCACTAGGCGACAGAGGCAAGGAAAAACTTCCTTTTAAGAGGCAGAAACCTCGAGCAGAACCATGGCTCAGGGTGGGCGGCCATCTGCCTCGACCGGTTGGGGTGAAGGAGAGAGAGGGAGAGAGAGAGGGAGAGAGAGAGAGAGAGAGGGCAGGAGAGGAACAGAGAGAAAAAGAGAGGGATGGAAGGAGAGAGAGGGGAGGGAGGCAGCCTACACAATATACACACAGAGGTACAGACAGTAAAGGTGATGTTGCTATAGACTAAATGAAAAATGGTACAGATATTTATAGTAGTGTTA
>NC_060150.1:51884963-51886410 GCF_021292245.1 Micropterus dolomieu | reverse complement strand
GTGGTTCTTGAAGCACTGACTCCAGCTGCAGTCCACTCTTTGTGAATCTCCCCCACATTTTTGAATGGGTTTTGTTTCACAATCCTCTCCAGGGTGCGGTTATCCCTGTTGCTTGTACACTTTTTTCTACCACATCTTTTCCTTCCCTTCGCCTCTCTATTAATGTGCTTGGACACAGAGCTCTGAGAACAGCCAGCCTCTTTAGCAATGACCTTTTGTGTCTTGCCCTCCTTGTGCAAGGTGTCAATGGTCGTCTTTTGGACAGCTGTCAAGTCATCAGTCTTCCCCATGATTGTGTAGCCTACAGAACTAGACTGAAAGACCATTTAAAGGCCTTTGCAGGTGTTTTGAGTTAATTAGCTGATTAGAGTGTGGCACCAGGTGTCTTCAATATTGAACCTTTTCACAATATTCTAATTTTCTGAGATACTGATTTTGGGGTTTTCATTAGTTGTCAGTTATAATCACCAAAATTAAAAGGAATGAACACTTGAAATATATCAGTCTGTGTGGAATGAATGTATACATTATACAAGTTTCACTTTTTGAATGGAATTACTGAAATTAATCAACTTTTTGATGATATTCTAATTATATGACCAGAACCTGTATCTTAAATAACTCTAATTTCAGTCTCCAGAGTGTGGATCAGAAAAAAAGCTCCAAGATATTTTCAGTTTTGTATTAGTGACTTTACTTACGTCAAATGTTGAGGTTGAGTATTTTCTTTTATGGGGGTTTGTACTTTTACTCCCCTTAATTTCAAATCCTTATTGTATTTATTGTTACAAGTTACTGAGAAAAATAAAATAAATTTTGACATTTAAAATAATGCACTTTCAAATATCATGCTTTCCATTTTGTTAAGGTAATCACAGCCAGCATAACTGGAACACCCAATACTTTGACATGACGTTTAGAGATTAATTCATTAATGACCGAATGCACGCGAGAACTGAGACACTGTTGTTATGACTGCATGAGGAACTATTGATGTGTTAGTCTGCTGATATTAAGACTACATGTTTACACTCACCTAAAGGATTATTAGGAACACCTGTTCAATTTCTCATTAATGCAATTATCTAATCAATAAATCACATGGCAGTTGCTTCAATGCATTTAGGGGTGTGGTCCTGGTCAAGACAATCTCCTGAACTCCAAACTGAATGTCAGAATGGGAAAGAAGGGTGATTTAAGCAATTTTGAGCGTGGCATGGTTGTTGGTGCCAGACGGGCCGGTCTGAGTATTTCACAATCTGCTCAGTTACTGGGATTTTCACGCACAACCATTTCTAGGGTTTACAAAGAATGGTGTGAAAAGGGAAACACATCCAGTATGCGGCAGTCCTGTGGGTGAAAATGCCTCGTTGATGCTAGAGGTCAGAGGAGAATGGGCCGACCGATTCAAGCTGATAGAAGAGCAACTTTGACTGAAATAACCACT
>NC_060150.1:51880888-51884863 GCF_021292245.1 Micropterus dolomieu | reverse complement strand
GAAACCGACCACAAGCCCCTGATTCCTCTACTAGGCTCAAAGAGCTTAGATGAACTTCCTCCACGCATACAGCGTCTACGCATGCGTCTAATGAGGTTTGCCTACATCATATCACATGTGGCTGGCAAAGACATTGCAGCTGCAGATGTGCTGTCCCGAGCTCCTGTCAGCCACACTGCAGAAGGATTGCAGGAGGAGGAAATCAATCTCTATGTTGACTCTGTCATAGCGAGTCTCCCAGCTACAGAAAAGAGGTTAAGAGAAATTCAGAGACACCGAGAAGAGAGAATAAATCGATGAGACCTAAAACGATGATGCCTACTGAGTTCCTGCCAAGAACATGGTCTACTGTAGGAGCAGATTTGTTCCAGATAGAAAACAAACAATACCTGGTCATTGTGGACTATTTCTCTAGATATTTTGAAGTGGCCAAACTGACATCCACAACATCTGGAGCTGTGATTGATCACTTCAAGTCTATCTTTGCTCATCATGGTATACCTGAAGTGGTCCGCTCAGACAACAGCCCACAGTTTGCATCCGAGACCTTCAGAAAGTTCGCACAGGATTGGGGCTTTAGTCATGTGACCTCCAGTCCCCATTTTCCACAGAGCAACGGGGAGGCTGAGCGTGCTGTGAGGACAATCAAAAGTCTCCTCAAGAAATCCAGCGACGCTTATCTCGCCCTGATGACCTATCGAGCTGCTCCCCTGGCAAATGGATACAGTCCCACTGAGCTTCTGATGCGAAGGAAAATAAGAACACCAGTTCCTGCCATTCCATCCAAGCTCAACCCAGGGTGCGTAGACATGGACAACTTGATAAGGACAGAACAAAAGTACAGACAAAAACTCACTTTATCTGTCTTTTCAAACACCCAGTGCCACATTCACACCGCAATTTCTCCAGACAGCGCATTGAAAGTAGGGCTACACGGTAATTCTAATAGCAGTTGCGATGTTACTCGATTACCCTTGTGATTATATGACCGCAAGGTGTGCGATTAAACAAAAAAGTGTGCTGTGTGTGTGACACTTTGTCTCTGTGCGCACTGCTCATTATCCTCGCCCACACCGGGTTCTACAGTGGGACCATTTCACTCCTATATGACCCTACAAATAGATCGGGAACCATAAAAATTATTCATGAGCACAGTGTGCAAGTAAAGACTACAATCTATCATAATCCCCCCGCACCATGTCGCTGACTCATTATTAACAGTGACAGAGTCATCGGCAGCGGAAGCTGTGAGACCGAAGAAAATCAGGAGAAGATAAGCAGCATTTGGGTTTAGCTGGCTATTTAGCTATATCAGTGCCTTTTGTTGAAACATGTTCAACTTTTCATAAAGCTGATGTGCTCAGTGTCACTTTTGGTCAATCAACCAGTCACAGCCTGGATGGGGCGGGACATAAAAATAAGAGACCAATGTAAAGCATTTTTCTTGCACAAAGATTTAATGAATGAAAACAACCTACAAACATGAAACTGGAATTAATATACTAGAGGTAAGCTATGAAGTATACCATTAAAGGAAATTATAATCAATATAGTAACATTATATAATGAATATTTTATACCAACAACAGGTTACTATTAAATTAACATTATACTTTTTATTTAATGTTATATTATACTAATACAGTAATTTATATTTATTCATCCAGGTTGTGGAAGGTGCATCTGCAGTGGACAGATGTAGATTTAGCCAGAATCAGGATGCCATTGTGCCAATATGTGTTGACTTCTAGCCAAACATGCTCCCCTTGTTCTGTTTACTAAAGTTATTATTGTAAATATTGTTCAGTAACCTTGTTTACATAAAGTGTGCCGTGGGTTGTGTGGGTGGTGCTCGTGTATCGTGTATCTGTCCCTGGAAATATCACAATTACAAATGTGTTTACGAGTGTTAGGCCCATCATTTAGTCACGCTGTTGAGCAATGAAAGTTTGCAAAAATGTTTATGTTTAAAAAACTATATTTTGGGGGAAAATAAGTTATTTTAAAAACCATTTGTTACAATTATATTGAAATCGCAATATTGTCCACAATAATTGCAATATGACTGTTTTTCAATATCGTGCAGCCCTACCAGAAAACCACCTCCTAAAGTTTCAGATGCTCCCACACATATTGGCTAGTAACTTTGGAAAACCACTAGCTACAGTGGCTGGTGAGGGAGTAAGTTAATGTGTAGTATTTTGTTTTGCTAAATACATTTTGCTAGAAACAAAATTGCTGCCTGGATTTTGTTAGGTGGCAACATTTTTTGGATTGTAGGAAGGGCTAACTTTTTTAACCCCCACACAGTTAAATTACAGTACAAATATCAGCCATCTGCAGAAAAATTAATACAATTTAATGTTGTTTTCTGTAATAGCAATTTTGACAATAAAATTATACATGTCAAAACATCAAGGAAATATAAAGTACATAAATTTCTTAGCTTGTGCTAACCAGGAATTTATTATCAATAAGTATATAGACCCAACTCTGCTAATAGAAAGTTAATCAGGGACACAATTCCAGTTTAAAGCACATTTCAACATTTTTGTGTTTACTAAAATGAAAATAAATGTAAAAATGTATGAAGGACATTCTTCTGAAAAAAAAGTCACCTCCAAAGTTTCAGATGCTTCCACACACAAAAGACAAGGCAAGTTTATTTGTAAGCACATTTCAACAACAAGGCAATTCAAAGGGCTTTACATAAAACATAAAAGCAACAAAGGGAAACTGAAAAAAAACACATTAAAATATAATTTTTTAAAAGGGTAAAATGGAAAATAAAAACAGTGTACAAACACAACTATTACTCATTTCAATACAACATGTAGCACCAAAGAAATATATCCTCATGTTTGTTCATCTATTTGATCTTCTCCAGATGCTCCAAAGCTTCCCTCTGTGTCAGTGAGTCCCTCTGCTGAGATAGTGGAGGGCAGTTCAGTGACTCTGACCTGCAGCAGTGATGCTAACCCAGCAGCTAATTATACCTGGTACAAGAGGAATGGATATCCAAACCTTCATCCTCTCAGTAAAGAACCACAGTTTTTCTTTGGCTCCATTCAGTCCTCTGACTCTGGAGAGTATTACTGTGCAGCTGAGAATAAGCTGAAGAGGAAGACATCTAAATCAGTCTTCATTGACGTGAAATGTGAGTAAAACACAACTAATGACAACTTTTTAAAGCTTAATTATCCAGTCAAATATTTTGGTTTCCCAAATCTGCATGGATGTTCAGGGGATTCAAACCTTCAGTAATCCAGAAAACCACCTCCTAAAGTTTCAGATGCTCCCACACTTATTGGCTAGTAACTTTGGAAAACCACTAGCTACAGTGGCTGGTGAGGGAGTAAGTTAATGTGTAGTATTTTGTTTTGCTAAATACATTTTGCTAGAAACAAAATTGCTGCCTGGATTTTGTTAGGTGGCAACATTTTTTGGATTGTAGGAAGGGCTAACTTTTTTAACCCCCACACAGTTAAATTACAGTACAAATATCAGCCATCTGCAGAAAAATGAATACAATTTAATGTTGTTTTCTGTAATAGCAATTTTGACAATAAAATTATACATGTCAAAATTCAATTCAATTCAATTTTATTTATATAGCGCCAAATCACAACAACAGTTATCTCACAGCACTTTTCATAAAAGAGCAGGTCTAGACCGTACTCTGTGATGATATTTACAGAAGCCCAACAGTTCCCACCAAGAGCAAGCACTAGGCGACAGAGGCAAGAAAAAACTTCCTTTTAAGAGGCAGAAACCTCGAGCAGAAACATGGCTCAGGGTGGGCGACCATCTGCCTCGACCGGTTGGAGATGAAGGAGAGAGAGGGAGAGAGAGAGCGACAGAGACAGAGAGAGAGGGGGAGAGGGAAAGAGAGGAACAGAGAGAAAAAGAGAGGGATGGAAGGAGAGAGAGAGGGGAGGGAGGCAGCCTACACAATATACACACAGAGGTACAGAC
>NC_060150.1:51879706-51880868 GCF_021292245.1 Micropterus dolomieu | reverse complement strand
GGTTGGAGATGAAGGAGAGAGAGGGAGAGAGAGAGCGACAGAGACAGAGAGAGAGGGGGAGAGGGAAAGAGAGGAACAGAGAGAAAAAGAGAGGGATGGAAGGAGAGAGAGAGGGGAGGGAGGCAGCCTACACAATATACACACAGAGGTACAGACAGTAAAGGTGATGTTGCTATACACTAACTGAAAAATGGTACAGATATTTATAGTAGTGTTAATGGTAACAGTCGTAGTGTTAATGATTATAATAACAATAATAATAGGTCTAGCAACAATAGTCGTTGCAGCAGAGGATGCCGAGCAGGAACACGGGGGCAGCAGGTGACCCGCAGCCACAGATCCAGACTCCACAGCTCCAGAGCCAGAAACAACTGCAGGAAGTGATAGGAGGAGAGAGGAGAGGGACGAGAAAGCACAAGACTACCGGAAAGGGGTGAAGTTGTCTTAGTAACATGCATTAATGGGATGAGGTTGCATACAGAGGGAGAGAAAGTAGAGGAGAGAGGAGCTCAGTGCATCATGGGAAATCCCCCAGCAGTCTAGGCCTATAGCAGCATAACTAAGGCATGGTTCAGGACTAACCTGAGCCAGCCCTAACTATAAGCTTTATCAAAGAGGAAAGTCTTAAGCCTACTCTTAAATGTGGAGATGGTGTCTGCCTCCTGAACCCAAACTGGAACCTGGTTCCACAGGAGAGGAGCTTGATAGCTGAACGCTCTGGCTCCTAGTCTACTTTTGGAGACTCTAGGAACCACAAGTAACCCTGCATTCTGGGAGCGCAGTGCTCTGGTGGGGTAGTAAGGTACTATGAGCTCTTTAAGATAAGATGGTGCCTGACCATTAAGAGCTTTGTAGGTAAGAAGAAAGATTTTAAATTCTATTCTGGATTTTACAGGAAGCCAATGCAGAGAAGCTAAAACAGGAAAAATATGATCTCTTTTCCTTGTTCCTGTCAGAACACGTGTTGCAGCATTCTGGATCAGCTGAGGAGTCTTAATGGACTTTTTCGAGCAGCATTTTTTTTCTGCATCATTTTTAGACAGGATGTTCCTGATTTTCGCAATATTACGTAGGTGAAAAAAGGCGGTCCTTGAAATTTGCTTAATGTGAGACTTAAACGACATGTCCTGATCAAAGATAACTCCAAGATTCCTCACAGTGG
>NC_060150.1:51867675-51879606 GCF_021292245.1 Micropterus dolomieu | reverse complement strand
CCTTTAGAAGAGAGAGATCTGATGTTTAAGAGTCCACATTTAACTCTCCTATTCGTTTGCACTATTGCTCTTGTGGTTTTAATTTTTATGAGGTTTTTATGCACAGCTCCTCTTCTGTTTACCTTTTTAAATAATTTCGATGGTCGGGGGGCAGACACCGTCACTATAGGATTTTCACTAGGTAACTCCTGAAATGGAGGAGCAGAGAAGTGTGTTAGACTGCGACTCTGCGTAGGGTTTTGGGTGGGTAACTGCTGAAAAAGAAGGGCAGAGAAGTGTGTTAAACTGCGACTCTGCCTCCTGGTCTCAACTCTGGGTTGTCATGGATTTGGTCCACTAATAAACTTGGCCAGATTTCTAGAAATGAGAGCTGCTCCTTCCCAAGTGGGATGGATGCCGTCTCTACGGATCAGACCAGGTCTTCCCCAGAAAGTCTGCCAATGATCAACAAAGCCCACATCGTTTGCTGGACACCACCTCGACAACCAGCGGCGGAATGACGACATGCGGCTATACATGTCATTACTGGTCAGATTTGGCAGGGGTCCAGAGAAAACTACGGTGTCCGACATTGTTTTTGCATATGTACACACCGACTCAACATTAATCTTAGTGACCTCCGATTGGCGTAACCGGGAGTCATTACCGCCGACGTGAATAACAATCTTACTGTATTTACGTTTATCCTTAGCCAGCAGTTTCAAATAAGACTCAATGTCGCCCGCTCTGGCCCCAGGGATGCACTTAACTATGGCCGCTGGCTTTGCTAACTTCACGTTTCTCAAAATGGAGCTGCCAATGATCAGAGTTGGTTTCTCAGCAGGTGTGTCGCTGAGTGGGGAAAATCTGTTGGTGCCCTGTGGACTTTGAATGCTTACGACTATTCCTCCTTCGGACAGTCACCCAGCACCCCCTCCTTCCTGGCTGTACAGGGGATGCCGGAGGACGGCTACCAGAGGCTAACTCACCGCACCGACTACCGGGGACCGGCTAGCTACAGTTGCTAAAGACTGATCTACCAAGGTGCGGAGCCGGACTTCTAAATCACTGAGCCTCGCCTCCATGTCTAAAAATAAACTACACTTATTACACGTACCATTACCGCTAAAGGAGGCAGAGGAGTAACTGAACATCTGACACACCGAGCAGGAGAAAGTAGGAGAGAGAGAGGGAGAAGGAGAAGCCATCGCTAGCTGCTAAGCTAAAGTCGCTAACAGCTAAGCTAGAGTACTGTAGCGTCAGCTACCAAAACTTTAGAACAACTATGAGATTGAACAGCAGTCACTAAAAGATGGAAAGAACTGTGAGTGCTTAGGCAAAATTACTGTAAAGAATAAGTGTTTAGCAGACAGTTGGCTGCTGTAATCTAACAAATGTAACTGTTATTTAGCGAGAGCAGCACAACACGGTACCAACACACAAGCACCGGAAACGGAAATGAGTCGACACGCTTACCGCAGTACGTCAACCAGGTGACCTGGTGATGAAGTTTAAAAAGCTGGTGAGAGTGGGTGTTGTGGTGGCAGCCCGGCTGACGGTGAGTGTCCTGTATCTTTCTCTTTTTGCTTGTGATTCTGTTTTCCCCTGGTGTTTTGTTTTTCCTGTACTCTGCCTGCCTCCCTGTGTCTCCTCCCCTGCGTGTGCTCTCCTCCCCGTCCCTCCTTACTTCCTCGGTCCCCAGTGCCCCCGGCTCCCTTGTCTCAGTCTCCTCGGTTCCCCTTGCCTATGTTTCCCCGGCGTCCGCCTCTCCCTCACCTCCACTCCCTCAACCCCTTTTCCCCTTCAATAAAACCTGTTCTCCCTGAGTGTTGCGTTTGGGTCCACTCTGTCCCCACATCATAACAGTGGGGACCAGGCTTCAACTGGCCCAGACTGGTCGTACATCTGACCCAACATTTGTAAAAATAAACAAACATGCATTGTCCAAAAAAGTGATGTGACCTTTTTCCAGGTGCCCTCAAGAAATAACAAAATATAAAATGTCAATGATCTGCTATCTTAATTCAATGTCACGATCCTGAGCTTGTCTGGGTTATAGTATTTTGGCCATGCCTTCTTTGTGTTTTGATTTTGGTTTTTCTGTGTCTGGGGTCTTGAATCCAGTCTTCTGCTTGTTCTGTGTGGTGGTTCTGATCTGTCCTGTTATCTCGTTGTCTGCCTTAGTACTTGTTTAGTTCTGTTCCTGTCTCTCATATGTTAGTTCTGTTTGTTTGTAGGTGTAAATTTTTGTTCTCTGCCGGTTTCATTATTAATCTATCTGATCATTCTGCTTTAGTCTCTGTGTAGCCTTATTTATTATTTTGTTCATCTGCATCTTTAGTTACTTCATATCTGTCTTGTCTCGTATCTTAGTTCCTAGTTTGGTGTCTTAGTTCCTTGTCCTGTACCTTAGTTCATGTCTTAGTGTTTACTCCTGGGGCCTGTACCACGAAGCGAGTTCAACATACCCAGGATATGTTTTCGTTATCTGGCTTAACTAACCCTAACAATCACGAAGCTGGTTATCAACTCGGTAAGTCAACCCAGGGTTTCCCAATCCAGCTGTGAGCGCGTTCACATAAAATATGACGCTCTCAGCAGAGCGTCATATTTTAAAAACGAGGATTAAACTGTAACACTACAGCAATGCGACATAGGCCTATTCTAAGTAGCACTGCTGCAGCTGATGCATGCAAGGAGACAGAAATTCACTGACAGTGTGAATGCCTAAATGAACAGGCATAGTCTATAATAATGCGTTGATTTGATGTGTTCTTATGAGCTATATGAAAATATCAGCCTTATTCTTTCAGCTCAACTGTGTCGGCGTTTCCACATTAAAAGACTCAGGCACTGAATAAGTGGTCTTCCACCTCACTTTAAAAAAACTTCTCATCACTTCAAAAATGAGATTAATTTATTTAGCATTCCATACATTGTTCTAAATTAACTTCATAAAGCAATGAAACGAAAACTCCATTCATGCCATAAAATGTGCTCAGATAGTGGCTGAAAGACTGAATCTATCGGAACATGACTTCAGCCTCTGTAGTAGGCCTAAGAAAGCTATATTAACCTAAAATAGATAGCCTACATTCATATTAATTTAATTTAGTATTTCATTATCCCTACCAAACTGCTCATCATATTCAGCCTCACATAAGAAAAATAAAACCCGTTTATTTTAACGGCTGCATCACGGTGTGTATAACGAACTGGGAGCAAATAAAAAATATTAAACACATTTCAAAGCAGTAAGTAGGCTTAAAAACCTGTAGGCAACAATAGCTTATAGTCAAGAGTTTCTCCATATCACCGCTGCAAACATAAAGCAGCCTATAGGCTAAAACAGTCTGTGGGATTTTCTACAGAAGGTGATGTCATTTTCCAAGAGAGCTGATTGGTCAGTAGGTGACATTTTCACAGAGTTGATCTCTTATAACCTGCTCCGGAGCAGGTTAGCCGTTCAGCATAAGTTACCATGGAGATCTACCCTGGTAAGAAGTCAACCACCTTCGTGCTACTGAAAACCCAGGGTTAACCCCGAAGTTACCTGAATAAGCTCAAATCCTGCTTTGTGGTACAGGCCTCAGGTCTGTGTTCTTCTGTGTTTTGCCCATGTCTGCTTTGAGTTCTGTTTTATCTTAGCTTCAGTCTGTGGATTCGCAATCTTTCAGTATGAGACAAGAGTTCAGAATTTCAGCTCTCATTTCGTGGTATTCACATCTAGATGTGTTAAACAATCCCGAATTGCCTCTAGTGGCTGTTTCAATACTTTTGGAGGGGACTGTAAGTCATGCAAAGCAGAAACACGATGCTGCTAACAGAGTTTTTGATTTGGTATTTTTCTTAAAACATTTTGTACCCTGCAAATAACACTTATAGCCAACATTTGTACTGTGCATGTCGCCGTATTTACTTTGCGCCGACTTCCAGTCTGTTTTCTGCCGCCACTGCTGCTTTTAACTCCTGTGCAACATTCAGCAACAGCTGCAGCTCGTTATTGGTCCATGTCAAATAAAATGTGGTGTGGTTCTTCATCTGTAGTACTTTATTCTTTTGCCAAATCTTCTCTAACTACAGAATAGACCATATGCTTCATGTTAACACCGGCACGCACATGCCCGTTGTGCGTGAATGGCCACTAAATGGGAGTTTTAATTCTCCATTTTTAAACTAAAACAGAGTAGTGTGGATGGGGCTTTCCCTGAAATCATGAAGTCTCTTGGCAGTAACAACAAGGCTCTCCTGGGCTGAGGCAGCTTTGCATTGATGGAATTGACTTTTGTGTTGATAAATGTACAGTTATTAGAAACATTCTGGTGAAGGGACGTTACCCTAACCCAGTAAGAGGAATGTGAAGTTGAAGAGGTGAAGAAAATAGGAAAAAGAATTATATTTCGTTTCCACTTCCTCCTAAGGTAAAAGAAGTAAACGTTAAAATTTTAAAAGAGATTTACCCAACAAAGTAATTTTTCGGATTTAGATTTAATTTTGATAAATTGTTAATAAATTGTGTATTTTGGGAAAGGGAAATTGAAAGTTTGGAACACAAGTCTTTTTTATTGTGAATTTGTGCAGTCCTTTTGGTGTGATATGTGGAGCTGGCTGCAGTCCAAGAAGATGGTGTCATCACCGCTGACCCCGAAGACAGTCAAGTTTGGATTTTTTGTTGGAAATAAGGACTTCTCAAGTTGTGATGCTATTGGGGAGATAGCCCTGCTTTATTTTTTTATTATTGATTTACCTTATTATTTTTGTATAACTTTCTGTCATTTGATGTGAAGCCTGTTTTCGCTGATGTAAGGGATGTCGTGAAATATAAAACATGATAAGATGGCTGGTTGGTTTGTACCTGTTTATGTTCAATAAATAAAGTTGAAAGCGGAACGAAAAGCTCCCGCACTGTCGCTGACGGAACTTCAACAGTGTGAGATCCAGCGGAAGTAAACAATACAAGCGTAAGCCATATGCATTAAATTAGCTGGAAGTTATTGTAGCCGTTGCGGCGCTAATTATTTCATTGTAATTAAGCAACAATGTCTTCAGTTGAGAGTTTGAGAGAGTTTGTCAACGAGCGACTAACTGCTGCTGCTGAAGAAATATTCAGAGTTTTTAAAAACACTATCGTCGAGTACGAGGAAGAGATCGATCGTCAGCGCAGACTGCTGGATATCGTTTGGAAACCCGAAGTAAAGTTACACAGGATAGGTGAGGAAAATTTCATTATTAGTGATGGGCAAAGGCTTTGTGAAACATTCTAAACAATTGTGGCGGAGTTCTGTCTAGGCTTTGAAACACTCACCCGTCTCCACGGCGATATCTACTGGTAACGTTTGATATTGACATATCTTGATAGGCGTTTACAATTCTAAACGTCTTATGTCCAACAGGATTTCGGAGAAATCACCATACATCAAACGCTTTAAGACTGTCAGAGACAGCAGATGAGAACCATGAGAGAATTCACACTGGCAAATTACCTGAGTACAATAAAATGTCCCAAACTAAGAAAAATGTTGACAACATACAGACTGAGTGAACACAGCCTGGCCATAGAAAATGGTCGCCACAGACGAGCTGGCTCCCACAAGAGGAGAGACTCTGCTCCCAGTGTGACAGGGGACAGGTAGAGACAGAGCTGCACTTTCTAACCTCATGCCCCAAATATAAAACACTAAGACAAAAACACTTTGCAAACATTTCCCGAATTCGAATTCATATCAGACACACAGAAACTCCCGTATTTACTGGGAGAAATGCCCAAATGTGAAATAATTGCTGCAAAATATGTCTCCTCATGCCATGAAGTGAGGAGAACCAGTGGAACCTCAGACTGATAAATAATTGTACAGATTTTCAAATTATTATTATTTTTTAATCAATTAATTATTTTTAAAAAATTGTCTAATATATACACACACATGTTACTTCATTTATTTATTTTTAATTTCTTTTAATTTTAATTTTTTTATATATAATTATTTTTTCACACACACGCTTACTGTTTTATTTATTTTATTTTTTAATATTTTTTTTTAACACAAACACATACGCTTTGATTACTTTACGCTTTAATTACTTGTTTAATGAAATGTACGGGGTTGATTGTTCTTATGTTGTATGTATGATGCTTTGGCAATATTGTTGTTACACACTCATGCCAATAAAGCTAATTTGAATTGAATTGAATTGACAGCAGATGGGGACTGCAATAAAAGTGTGTTTAAATAACACGTATGTTGTTTCATAAGTAGGCCTAATCAGTCATTTAGTTGAGGCTTTCATCCAAAGCGACTTAGAATTGTTATATAAAGGCCTCGTCCACATGAAAAAGAAGGAAGACATGGCTGGTAGTATTGTCTTCAAATAGAGTTGATAAACACCTCAGCGCACTGAAGGAAGCCATCTGACTGTGAGAGGAGCAAGCTTGTTGATGTGTGCAGGTAGAGTAGGCCTAGAGCTTACCTGTCTGACTGGTCCACCAATAGGGGAGAAGTTCGCCCCTTGAGACACAGCCCCTCCTCACTTACATAATGAGGCAGAAATACATAAAGAAATGTAAAAAGGACAGGCAGAAATAAATACCATGGGTGAAAATAAATAGGGTAGAAAATGCAATGGAAGAATAAAACAGACAGAAATATTAAAACACACACATAAATAAATACATTTAAAAAAGAAGTAATTAATAAATAAAGTTGAAGATTATAACGGACAATAAATAAGGTAATTATTACAAAGGTAAATAAGTAAAGAAGCTAATTAAAAGAGATATATACATTTATGTCTGCTTGTATAATTTAATTATTACTTTATTTTTTTGTGCATTTAATCGGATGCTTATTTATTTATTGAGCATTGATTTATTTCTGTATTTATTTCTGAATTTGTCAGGATCAATCCTCCATACGTGCCTAGGGGTTAAGTGTCTTGCTCAGGGACACATTAGTATGAGTCATAGTGGGAATCGAAATCGGGTCTCTCACACCAAAGGAATGCATCTTATCCACTATTCCATTGCCACACTGTATTCATATTTTAGAATCAGAATACTTTATCCTCGTGGGTAAATTCTGTGTTACATATACTCGCAAGGCAAAAAAGGAATGGAAATAATTGTTTAAGTTAGTGAGTGGAGATAAAGTATACAAATTAATCTAAGGGGGCTTTCAAACCTACCTCGTGTGGTCCGGACTTTAGAACTTTTCAGTTTGGTCCGAACCAAAATTGTAGGTGCGAAACCTCCCTCGGACCACACAGACGAAATTTGGTCCGAGGAAAAGAGGTAATCTCGGTCCGGATCAAATTGAACCATGATTCGGTTCGTTTCTGGTGTGAAAGCATTTTTTGGATGGTTCGGACTTTCAGACTATTTAGGCCTACAGGAAGTTTGGCGGTTAACGTGTAAACCGGAAACAAACAAATGCACGGATAAATGCATTGAAATAAGGATAGAATTATAAATCTCCCGTGACAGATCATCTTTTCAACAGACGGCCACTATAGAAGAACACTGCCACATACATCTTTGGTTTCTCCTGAAATGGAGGTGCAGAGGGATTGCTTCCTGTCTTCTCCTCCTTTCCTGTCGGCGACGTTATAATGTTCGCACAACGAGGATGTTTAATTGCGAATTTGAACTAGCTGTAGTAATGCCATAATAATAATATAGTAATATATAAATCCGCATTTGTTCATTTTTCATTCATTCATTCTTGTCAACGATACCCGCTGAACTGTTTAATAAACCACTCAATGCCAAGTATAGGGAGACGCAGCCCACATAGATGATGACGACAGGACGCAAGTGTGTCATGTAAAGTCTTTTAGTGCGGTCGCAGAATTGCAGTGTGAAACCAAACCAAAACTAACCCAATGTATCAAAACATGAACTTTGGTTCCGGACCTTGGTGCGCACTTTCAGGTGTGAAAGACCCCTTAAGAATATAATAATAAATTTTAATAAATGTGGACATCTACAGTATTATACAGTAGCATATTAACAGAGGTGTAATAATAAATAGCAGGAAAGATATAGGCCCTAGTGTAATAATGATGAATAATAACCAGCACTCATTATTCATTCAATTACTTATATTAAAAGTCCTTAACTGAGTAAAGTAGAAGTTTTTTACAAGAATGATAAATTAAAAGTGAAACAATGTCTCACATTTGTTATAAGTCAAGAATTTTATACAGAAATATTCTACTATTTTTGCGCTGAGTAATTTTTTTGTCTTTTCATAAATGATATCCCAAGCATTGGGGAAAAAATTGTTCACATGGAACTGTTGTTGCTGGTTACAGGTACGGATACACAGCACCTGCCAATAAATCAAAGGATCCTTGGAACAAAAGCATCTGTCAAATATTTTTAACCTCTACATTGGCATCAGCAGTTGCACTGTAAATGATGTGTGTTCCCACACCAGAGATTGGGATCTCTTTCATGGATTCTCCATCCTAATCTGCACTATCTATATAGGCTACACACCTAGCCTGTCTAGTGCTATCTGTCTTACTGTATCACCATCCCTATCACTAGGCTATAGGCCTATATGTCACTAAATGTATGCTCCGTATTTGTATAGCGCCTTTCTAGTCTTTTCGACCACTCAAAGCGCTTTTACACTACATCT
This sequence comes from Micropterus dolomieu, assembly GCF_021292245.1. Taxonomy (NCBI): domain Eukaryota; kingdom Metazoa; phylum Chordata; class Actinopteri; order Centrarchiformes; family Centrarchidae; genus Micropterus; species Micropterus dolomieu. Next base: position 51,870,985 of record NC_060150.1, on the reverse strand, counting down.
GCATTCACCATTCACACACATTTATACACTTACCCTAAGTGCTCAAACAGAAACTAACATTCACACACTGGTGGAACAGCCACCAGGGGCAATTCGGGGTTCAGTATCTTACCCAAGGACACTTCGACATGCAGCCTGAAGGAGCCGGGGATTGACGGGAAACCCGCTCTATCTCCTGAGCCACAGTTGTCGCCCCAAGCCTTCTGGGAGTTAGAGGCAAGCAGATGAGTGGTGATTTGTTTGTTATGACGTGGCTCAAAAGGCCACAACAAGGGGGAGACAGACCATGGTAAACGGTTAATAACATACGTTATTTAACAAAAATAAGCCAAATTAAGAGTTATTTCAAACTAACATAATTAAAGTATGAGGTATGTAGTCTGCGGTTTCAGTAGTGTCTGTGCATGTCAAGTTATCCGTTTAAATATGTGCATTTTCCCCACTTGAAAGAGAATGTCTACTCGAAGATTTTTTGAACTGGATTCCACTCAATGACTAAACAGCTGTTTCTTTTTTCTCCTTTTTTGTTCTTGCAGATTTAGTTCATTTTTTATCTTGAGCTTCCATCACTGCAATTCATCGACAGTTATATGCCATTAGGTGAAAAACCTTTAAATAAACCCAAAAAGAAATGCATACTTATTTCACCTTAAAGTACATTAAGCAACCTCAGATTAACTACACATACATCAATACATTCAGCTCATTAAGCAACAGCATATAGCATCTTTCACAACATAGAATCTCAATCATATTCAATAATATTAGACCATGTAATCCTTCCCTCAAGTCCATAATAAGCCGCAGAAAGGAGCCCACAAATAACTATCAACTGATTCATCCGTTATCACTGCACCATGCTCGTTGACCTCAATAAAGATCATTATAATTAACAATCCCCACTCAGTTTCTTTTTATCACTGCACTCGTGCTTCTACTGAGATGAGAAGCACGGGTGAAGCACGGGTGAGATGAGAATCACAAATACAATCAACTAACATTTAACACCAAAGTGACAGACCAAGCCAACTATCCAACACAGCTCCAAGCTGGTTCGACAGCAACAGTAATCTCCGGTCGAACGTTCGTCACATTACTCCGCAGTTCAGCATCTTACCGGGTGCCTCTTCAGACTTCGTGGACATCTCAGACCTGCACAGTCTTACCGCCGATCATGTCTCAGTCTTGCTCTTCTGCGGTATTTGTTTGTATGACCCATGCTCTATCCCGGAAACTGACGATGTCGTGCGTCTTTTTAAATGCTCCGTGTAGCCATCAGCATTGGTTGGTTCCGTTTGATCTCCTCTCTGCAGTCAGTCCGTCAGTGGCCGCTTATTACTTTATTAAATTTTTATTGATTTTGTCTTCCCCTAAGACCCGCTACATTTCAATTCTGGTTTGACTTGACAGTGCAGGATGATGGTTGTATGAATGTATATGGGTGAAGGTGTTGTAGTAGACAAAAACAAGGTAAATACCACAAAGCATCAAACCAAAACAACAAAAACCGGGGAGCCGGCCCGCAGGGAGGTTTGACCTGGGGCCTGTACCACGAAGCAGGATTTGAGCTTATCCAGGAAACTTCGGGGTTAACCCTGGGTTTTCAGTACCACGAGGGTGGTTCACTTGTCACTAACTTATGCTGAACGGCTAACCTGCTCCGGAGCAGGTTATGTTCCAGAAAAGAGATCAACTCTATGAAAACGCTGCCTCCTGACAAATCAGCTCTCTTGGAAACTGACATCACCATCTGTTGGAAATCCCACAGACTGCTTTATGTTTGCTGCGGTGATACAGAGAAACTATTGTAGGCTAAAGCGATATCATTCTACAGAGACTGATTAAAAGCCTTAGGCTATAGTAGACTTACAGCTTTTTATATTAAGCCTACTTACTGCTTTGCTCTCCCAGTGCGTTTCACACAGCCTGTTGCAGCCGTTAAAATAAATGGGTTTCATTTTCCTTAACTTAGGCTGAATATTATGAGCAGTTTGGTAGGGATATTAAAATACTAAACTTTAATATGAACATAGGCTATTTATTGTAGGTTAGTAGCTTTCTTATAGGCCTACTACAGAGGTCATGTAGCCTACCTGCGCCCACCTTTTGTGATGTGGGCGCAGGTTTTTAGCAGCCTAAATGTTGAGATTCAGTATTTCAGCCACTATCTGAGCACATTTTATGGCATGAATGTATTTTCCGTTTCATTGCTTTATGAAGTTAATTTAGAACAATGTTTGGAACACTTTTGAGTGTGTTAAATAAATGAATCTCATTTTTGAAGTGATGAGAAGTTTTTTTCTAAAGTGAGGTGGAAGACCACTTATTCAGTGCCCGAGTCTTTTAATGTGGAAACGCCGACACAGCTGAGCTGAAAGAATAAGGCCGATATTTTCATATAGCTCATAAGAATTTCTGCATTTCTGTAGTGTTACAGTTTGCTCATCTGTAAAATATGACACTCTGCTGCCCGTAGACTTGCTCATGTCCGTGATTGGTCATCTGCTGCCAACGCCACCTCTTTTATGTGAATGCGCTCACGGCTGGATTGGGAAACCCTGGGTTGAGTTATCGAGTTGATAACCAGCTTCGTGGTACCGCTTATCCCGACTGCGATTGTTAGCAGGGTTCCCGCGGCTCCTTAAAAAGTCTTAAAAGGCCTTAAATTTAAATCAGGGTCTTAAATTGTCTTAAATTTACCGTAAATTTGCCAATGGTGCGTTTAAGGCGGTTGGGAAAATTGTCACGCGCTGTCGCCTAAAATGCCTTATTAGTGTGTATTTCTATGGTTTTCTTTTAGTAATTGTGAGACCCCGTCATTAATATAACTCATATGTTACCTTTACGTTAGCTGCAGACGTTGACGTCTGGCTGCCTGTCATGTTATCGTCAGTCGTGGCTGCAAGATTGGGAGACGCAAGTTAAAGTGGTTGGAGGAAGACCCGATCGTTCTGTCTAGCTCAAACAACCGTAGCCTACATCACGTCCTCTCATTTGCGCAGTTCCAAAAAATTATCTATAACTACAGGTTAAAATAACTTTCTAAAGTATGTTTTTCACCATGATTTGTTTTCCTCCATGGATTATTTCCCTCTCTATAGTTCGGTTATTTTAGTAGTTTATATTGAGTTTAACACAGCAGTGTTGAGTAAGGGCTGGGCGATATGGACTAAAATAGTAAAATCATTATTTTTATTATTAAGTTTAAAGGCTGATTTTTGCTCCTGAAGAAACTAGATGGTTAATTGTGCTTTTAAATGTTTCTTTATGGTCAGAACATGACAAACACTTGATGCCAAATAGCAGCCTG
>NC_060150.1:51862311-51867575 GCF_021292245.1 Micropterus dolomieu | reverse complement strand
GGCCTACTTATGACTACTCATGTGGTCAAGTGTTACCTGATCACAATCTGATCACCCAAAATGCATTTTAATGCCAGATGTAGACAACCTCTATGTTCACCGATTCAGAATATGCAGTCATTCACCTGTGGTGAAAATAAAACTGCTAAATATGGTATTGCATGGTTCATTAAGAGATCAAACGCACGTCTCTTTTCTGTTAAAAAAAATTGTTTCAAAATTTGAAGTCTTAAATTTATATTTGTTGAGGTCTTAAAATGGTGTAAGAACCCTTGTTAGGGTTAGTTAAGCCAGATAACTGAAAGACATCCTGGGTATGTTGAACTCGCTTTGTGGTACAGGCTCCTCAACAGCAGCCTCCAGAATGAGGGGCCTGGTGCCTCCAGTTACCACAATCAGCTCTTTGTCTACAAGGAAGAGGGGGATTGGGAATCTCTGGGCACCTCACGATTCGATTCGATTACGATTCAGAGGGCTGCGATTCAATTAAACGATTATCGATGCATCATAATTTCTATACAGGATCTCTGGATAATTACTAACCATTTCATTTGCGCATTAAAATCCGAAAGAAACCTCTCCTAATTAGCTTAAAAGGACTAGTTTGCCTCCCTAATTTACTTCAGGAACCTCAGCTCCATGGTCCCTCATTTCTTTAACAGCCAGTTGTCAGACTCTGAAATTGAGATTTCCAGAGGGTGGGGGCTGTGATGCTGAAGGATCTATCCCCAAAAGCCCGTAGTCCGGTGTGGTGGTCAGAGAGCAGGCCCTTGTACAGGGGAGATGTTAGCTTGCGCTAACAGCCTTCACTTTTCCAGGCGTTGGGGAAACTACAGACTTTTATTAACGGACACACAGTGACCTACACTGCACGTTTACTGCCTGGCAGAAACACACTGCTAATATTTTCCTGCACTAACTTTCACCGTCACGTTCTGCTACTCTTTCTCTCACTCGCTCGGCATCACACACAAGATACACAGATAGCTGCCATGCGTCGAGTGTCACCATGCACCCAGTGTGCGAGGTAAAATCATTGCTTGCACATTGATATTAATGATTGTGTGACATCGTAGTGGGGTGGTCATTCATTCCGCAGCGGTGGTGTGCCGAATACATGGGGAACACTGGTCTCTCTGTTGTGTGCACTCCACAGGGCGCTGCACTTCCGCGAGTTCCGCCTTTTGCGTTCCGTCAACATTACGTTATCAATTAACATTTAAATAATCGATGTTTAGACATTTGTTAATCGATTCATAATCTTCTGCGTCGCGATGCATCTAAGAATCAACTATTTCTCACAACTCTATTAAATACTGGGACTAATTTCCTCAAGTGTTTGCAATTTCTTTTCTTGACCGTCACAGTACTTACATTAGCCTGTTCCTTTTGTTCTCTGTCCCTCCAGAGCTCCCACAGCAACATGTCTGTAAGGAGGAGGAGGAGGAGGTTCTGGCTGACCAGCAGCTCTGTATTCAGGAGAGGATCCCCGGTCTGGACCAGGAGGACCCACAGCCTCCACAGGTTAAAGAGGAACAGGAGGAACTCTGTACCAGTCAGGAGGGAGAGCAGCTTGTAGTGAAGCAGGAGACTGACACCTTTATGTTGACTCCTACTTATGAGGAAGGTGACCACAGTGAAGCAGAACTGAAAAGTGACCACCAGCTCCTCTCTCACAACTGTCATGTAGCTGAGAGCCAAGATCAGAAAGGAGGCGAGCATGAAGACTCAGGATCAACTAGAGATGCAGAGCCAAAACAAAAGAATCAAAATCACAAAAGGAGAAGCCCCAGAAACAATGTACACAAGTCTACCATGTCAGAGGTTCACCATGATTCTCACACAGGTAAAAACTCTTTCACATGTGTCACATGTGAAAGAGTTTTTCTGTACAAGTCAGTATTTCTGAAACACGTGAAAATCCACACAGGTGAGAAGCCATATTCTTGTAAAACATGTAGGAAATCTTTTAGCCGGAGGGCTTACTTGAAAGTCCACATGAGAACCCACACAGGTGAGAAGCCGTATTCTTGCAAAACATGTGGGAAAGACTTCAGAACCAGCGATCACTTGCAACGCCATATAAGAACCCACAAAGGTGAGAAGCCGTATTCTTGCAAAACATGTGGGAAAGCCTTCAGAACCAGTGATCACTTGCAACACCATATAAGAACCCACACAGGTGAGAAGCCGTATCCTTGCAAAACATGTGGGAAAGCCTTCAGAACCAGAGAACACTTGCAACACCATATAAGAACCCACACAGGTGAGAAGCCGTATCCTTGCAAAACATGTGGAAAATCTTTTAGACAGAGGAGTAACTTGACACTCCATCTGAGAACCCACACAGGTGAAAAGCCGTATTCTTGTGAAACCTGTGGGAAAGACTTCATAGCCAACTTTAACTTGCAACTCCATATAAGAACCCACACAGGTGAGAAACCGTACCTTTGCCAGACCTGCGGGAAAAGATTCCGTTACACTTCAGCATTAAAACAACATACAAGAACCCACACAGGTGAGAAGCCATACCATTGCCAGACCTGCAGTAAAAGATTCAGTGACTCTTCAGCATTTAAACAACATACGAGAACCCACACTGGTGAGAAGCCGTATTTTTGTGAAGTATGTGGGAAAGCTTTTAGATTTAGTTGTCAACTGAAAATCCACATAAGAAGAGAACACACAGGTGAGAAGCTGTAGTTTTGCATGACGAAAAGATGTGTTGATGTGTCTGATTTGACACGGCACAGAAGGCAGCATACAGACAAGTGGGAGACGATTCAGTTATAGAGGTTTGTGGACAAAACGCACAAGAACTCACAGAAGTGAAGAGCTGCATAATTGTAGTGGTAAACGTTTTACTGAAATTACGTACTTGAAAACACCTGAGGATCAATATACCTCTCTGGTAATGAAGTCTTTTGAGCAACACGTGTTGTCCCACCTCATGTCCACTACACTACCCTGCAGATCACTTACAGAGCCAACAGGTCTTTGGACGATGTAGTAAACATGGCCCTTCACTACACCTCCAGCAACTGGACTCTGTGCCGGAATCCTATTATGTGAATTTCAGCTCTGCGTTGCAACACCTTCATCCTGGCTCTACTGCAGGACAAGGGCCCAATCCCAATGTTCACACTCACAGACTCACAGACTTTGAGGCACGTTCCTGGTAAGTCTGTGAGCGCTTAGGGCTGTCCCACTGTCAAATAGTGAAGTGTGCAAGGGCTCTCTCGCAGACATTTTAAGCCCTTTTTAAAACCTTTTAGTAAGTCTGCATTTCTGTAGACTTTGCCTGAGGATATTGCCCACAGTTCACAGCGGTATGACATGAAACACGGGGGTTACCAGTGTTTCCATGGGACACCTGGAAGCGAGAGAAATATAATGGCAAATCTGCCTTATAAGAGAAGAAGAAGAAGAACGGTAAACAAACAAGCATGATGGAAACCAACGGTGATGCCAAAATTGTTAGAATTTTTCTTAACATAGATTTAAGACGGTAAATAGAACACATGAAGTCAGAGGAATGCAATCACGAACTTAGTGTAATTAACTTTTTATTTTAGTTAATCATGATTTGATCATGTTTAATTGCAATAGTGCATTGATTATTGACAAATGTAGATTGACATTTACCTCTCCTCCACTCTGTAGGGCAAGACATAAAATAAAAAGTGTGTTTCAGCATTGTCGAGGTATTGTGGCAAAGTGCTGTCCTGTTTGTGTTTACAGCATTTTGAGCCCTTGCAGCCTCTTGCACTCAATCACTTACAAAGTGATATCAGTAAAGTCTGTGAGGGTCCAGGGCTTAGGGTTTAGGGGGACATTGGGGCTGCATCCGAAAAGTCTTTTTTGCTTAGGAAGGTTCCTAACTGAGTGAAGTGACCCAGAAGTATTTCAGTGGCAGCCATGATAAGAGCTGGTCGAATTCTCTAAAAGCTAAGGAAAGAGCCTCAGTGCTTCCTTTCATATCTTCTTTAACATAGGGTACACCAGACCATGCTTTACGAAAGGAAAGGAGAGAATGCCGTCCCACAATTCCTTGTGGCGCCGACATTTAAAGTGATGCACCTTCTCAGACTCAAACGATAAAATCCATCGACCACATTTAGCAATCCTTGCAATACAGACACACATGATTCTTGAATAAGACTCTCACAATTTCCTTCTTTCTTTTGGTTTGTTTTCTTTTGGCTTTGCTGTAATCTGATGCTGTTTTGACACTTATGTTTCTGATTGTTGAAATATGCTATAAAGTGTTTTCTACAATAATAAAAAAGAGAAATCACCGACCATGATGGATAGTTGATCAAGTTACCAGTGGCTATTAAGCCTTTTCTCTCTTATGCCATAACTCTAATATGCATATGTCTTAAACTGTCAACAATAAATGACAACAATAACTGTCATCAATAAGTCATCAAAGTGAGGATAATGTGCCTTGGTGTTCAACAGTTAATTCTTCACCACATTTTACCCCAAAACATGGACATGACAGTTATATGTAGTCACTACAGATACTTTACAGCTTAAGATTTAAAAATAAAAAAACTTGCAATGAGCTTATAAAATGAGATGTTTAACTATCCAGCAGGATGTGAAACAGGCAAACAAGACTCAACATTGTCTAGCTGCTCCATACAAATGTTACATGTTAGGACATCAGTAATTAAAATGTTATATAATTCAGGGCTCTCAAGCCTCACGCATTCACTGTGAGAGACGCACATTTCAATCAGTTCACACGCCACACTTTGTATTTCTCACGCTGAGAAGTTAGAGATAATGCCTACAAAAATGTCCTGCTATATACAATTAATGGAGGAGGCGCAGGCATACTGAGTTTTCTGCAGAGGTCACATCTTTCCTTGTACCAAATTGCCAGAGCCGTTAAACTTATCAGAAATTAGGATTTGTTGTTTCCGGGTAAATTCCGTCATCCCGCTGCAAGCACTTTGTTACTAGACAGCATGCACGCCCGCACACATGTTGTGGAAGTTGGAAGAGCAAGCTCATGAATGTGTCTTTTTTTTTTAGCATTTTGATTTTAGAATTCCTGGAGGAAATCACTTGCCTGTGATCAAATAGAGTGTAAGCAACTGATGTTTGGGAGTACAGCCAAATTCGTGCTAAATTATTACTGATGCAGTCAAACACTCTCAAACCTCTTTGCAACCAGAAGCTTTGGCTTAGCCAGTGGTGAACAAAGTAGACCTATTCAGAGCCTTTTTCAAGTAAGAGTAGTAATACCTCAG
>NC_060150.1:51839881-51862211 GCF_021292245.1 Micropterus dolomieu | reverse complement strand
CCTGCAGATCACTTACAGAGCCAACAGGTCTTTGGACGATGTAGTAAACATGGCCCTTCACTACACCTCCAGCAACTGGACTCTGTGCCGGAATCCTATTATGTGAATTTCAGCTCTGCGTTGCAACACCTTCATCCTGGCTCTACTGCAGGACAAGGGCCCAATCCCAATGTTCACACTCACAGACTCACAGACTTTGAGGCACGTTCCTGGTAAGTCTGTGAGCGCTTAGGGCTGTCCCACTGTCAAATAGTGAAGTGTGCAAGGGCTCTCTCGCAGACATTTTAAGCCCTTTTTAAAACCTTTTAGTAAGTCTGCATTTCTGTAGACTTTGCCTGAGGATATTGCCCACAGTTCACAGCGGTATGACATGAAACACGGGGGTTACCAGTGTTTCCATGGGACACCTGGAAGCGAGAGAAATATAATGGCAAATCTGCCTTATAAGAGAAGAAGAAGAAGAACGGTAAACAAACAAGCATGATGGAAACCAACGGTGATGCCAAAATTGTTAGAATTTTTCTTAACATAGATTTAAGACGGTAAATAGAACACATGAAGTCAGAGGAATGCAATCACGAACTTAGTGTAATTAACTTTTTATTTTAGTTAATCATGATTTGATCATGTTTAATTGCAATAGTGCATTGATTATTGACAAATGTAGATTGACATTTACCTCTCCTCCACTCTGTAGGGCAAGACATAAAATAAAAAGTGTGTTTCAGCATTGTCGAGGTATTGTGGCAAAGTGCTGTCCTGTTTGTGTTTACAGCATTTTGAGCCCTTGCAGCCTCTTGCACTCAATCACTTACAAAGTGATATCAGTAAAGTCTGTGAGGGTCCAGGGCTTAGGGTTTAGGGGGACATTGGGGCTGCATCCGAAAAGTCTTTTTTGCTTAGGAAGGTTCCTAACTGAGTGAAGTGACCCAGAAGTATTTCAGTGGCAGCCATGATAAGAGCTGGTCGAATTCTCTAAAAGCTAAGGAAAGAGCCTCAGTGCTTCCTTTCATATCTTCTTTAACATAGGGTACACCAGACCATGCTTTACGAAAGGAAAGGAGAGAATGCCGTCCCACAATTCCTTGTGGCGCCGACATTTAAAGTGATGCACCTTCTCAGACTCAAACGATAAAATCCATCGACCACATTTAGCAATCCTTGCAATACAGACACACATGATTCTTGAATAAGACTCTCACAATTTCCTTCTTTCTTTTGGTTTGTTTTCTTTTGGCTTTGCTGTAATCTGATGCTGTTTTGACACTTATGTTTCTGATTGTTGAAATATGCTATAAAGTGTTTTCTACAATAATAAAAAAGAGAAATCACCGACCATGATGGATAGTTGATCAAGTTACCAGTGGCTATTAAGCCTTTTCTCTCTTATGCCATAACTCTAATATGCATATGTCTTAAACTGTCAACAATAAATGACAACAATAACTGTCATCAATAAGTCATCAAAGTGAGGATAATGTGCCTTGGTGTTCAACAGTTAATTCTTCACCACATTTTACCCCAAAACATGGACATGACAGTTATATGTAGTCACTACAGATACTTTACAGCTTAAGATTTAAAAATAAAAAAACTTGCAATGAGCTTATAAAATGAGATGTTTAACTATCCAGCAGGATGTGAAACAGGCAAACAAGACTCAACATTGTCTAGCTGCTCCATACAAATGTTACATGTTAGGACATCAGTAATTAAAATGTTATATAATTCAGGGCTCTCAAGCCTCACGCATTCACTGTGAGAGACGCACATTTCAATCAGTTCACACGCCACACTTTGTATTTCTCACGCTGAGAAGTTAGAGATAATGCCTACAAAAATGTCCTGCTATATACAATTAATGGAGGAGGCGCAGGCATACTGAGTTTTCTGCAGAGGTCACATCTTTCCTTGTACCAAATTGCCAGAGCCGTTAAACTTATCAGAAATTAGGATTTGTTGTTTCCGGGTAAATTCCGTCATCCCGCTGCAAGCACTTTGTTACTAGACAGCATGCACGCCCGCACACATGTTGTGGAAGTTGGAAGAGCAAGCTCATGAATGTGTCTTTTTTTTTTAGCATTTTGATTTTAGAATTCCTGGAGGAAATCACTTGCCTGTGATCAAATAGAGTGTAAGCAACTGATGTTTGGGAGTACAGCCAAATTCGTGCTAAATTATTACTGATGCAGTCAAACACTCTCAAACCTCTTTGCAACCAGAAGCTTTGGCTTAGCCAGTGGTGAACAAAGTAGACCTATTCAGAGCCTTTTTCAAGTAAGAGTAGTAATACCTCAGCAAAACTACTACATTGAAAATGTTAAGTAAAAGTATGCAAGTAGGCTATAAGCAGGAAAATGTAGAAAAAGCCTATTAAAGATAAAAGTAGAATATTCAAAGCAGAAGGAAAAATGTACCTATGTACTCATTATGTATTCATCAGCTGATTATTCTCCATTAATCAATTAAAGATTCTGTAAATAGTGAGAAATGTTGTCACAGTTACCCAGAGCCCAAAGTGACACTTTCACAATGCTTGTTTTGTCAAAACCTCAAAATTATGATTATTTTAACTACATTAAAGTAATCAAAAGGAAAAGCAACAAATCTTCATGTTTTTGAAGCTGGAAACATGAAATGCTTTTACATGAAAAATTACTTAAACAGTGTCATTTGGCCTTACTAATGTAGGCCTACTAGCTGTAGGCTAATTGTATAAACTGTTAAGTAATTTTTATTTATAACAAAGCATTACATTTTTTTAAACTCTTCATATGTTTTGTTTGTAAAAAGCTTAATTTGTAAAGTAACTAGTAACTGAAGCTGTCAGATAAATCTAATTAAGTAAAAAGTAGAAATATTTCCCTTTGAGATGTAGTGGAGTATAAGAAAGTGGCATGAAAAGAAAACACCCAAGTTAAGTACAAATACCTCTAATTTTTACTTAAGTACAGTACTTGAATAAATGTACTTTGTTACTTACCTGAAACTAAGGAAAGAACTAGAGATGTTTTTCTATATTTTGGCTCTGGACGGGACACTGGACATAGAGAAAGTCTTAGATCTTTGAGTTCAGCTCAGTGTTGCATTAATAATTTTGTTCAGTCTATGATTAAGAACAGTGATGAAGTACAACAGCTGAATGTTATGCAAAGTTCATTGGTTATTAGTCAATTAGCTGATGATACTACCCTCTTCCTAGAAAATGTGGCACAAATACCAAAAGCCTTAAAAAATATCTCATTCTTTTCAAAAACATCAGGTATTTACTCGAATGTATATAAATGTGAATTGATGGCAATCCATGATCACCCATTTACGTCTACTCAAGATGTACCAGTTAAAAATGAAGTCAAATATCTGGGGATTACTATTTCTCAGGATCTTAGCTAAGACAAAATTAATTTTAATAATATTCTGAAAACGCATAAAATGATTTTGAATACATGGCTACAGAGTGATCGGAGATGTATAAGTGCAACGGTGCGCATATTCAGGATGTGCAATTTAGTGTAACTTGCTAATATTGAGTGTTGAGTATGATGTTTAACTATAATGTAATATCCTTTGTCATTCAGGTTTCACGTTTAATTTACCATCAAAAAATTGTATTGACTTTGGGGGGTAGAATTTCTGTTGAATTGTGCTTTTGACGTTAGTAAATGGTCAATAAGGTTATCTACTATTTCACCAGCGAGGCCTGCATTATTGGAAAGTGATCTGTAAATATAATTTCTCCCCTCATAACGCAACAATTTGGAACAATAGATGTATACTGATAAAGAAGAAGTCTTTCTATTTTAAAGAATGGATGGAGCAGGGGATATGGTCTATTCAACAGCTAATGGATGACAGAGGCAGAATACTTAACTATGATGAGTTTAAGCGTAAAATACAATGTAATATGTACTGGTAGAGAATATTGTGCTGTGATCGGAGCAATTCTAAAAGCCCTTATTCAAATGATTAGGCGGGCCTCATTATACAGACCAATCATACCTAAACTTTTCACAGTGTCTATTGAAGCCTGTTCTTTTTTGGATGAGAAATGTATTAACAAGGTTTTAAGATCTGTAACTAAGAAATGTTTTCCATCGCCTCTTAAAAGGAAATACACATTGAGGCATTCACATCTAATTCTCTTAGAGGTCACAGAGGTGTATTTCTGCAGTTTCTCTGTACCACCTAAAGATAAAGAAGTGCATTTTAAAACAATGAATGATATTTATCCCTGCAAAGAATTTTTACGAATAAGATTTAACATTGACTCTAATGAATGTGTATTCTGCAATACAGAAATAGAAACAATTGAACATTTAATGTTCTCTTGTAATATTTTTAAATGATTTTCGACAATTGGATTTTACATAGTTATCTGACCATACCCGCCTTGGCTTACAGTAATGTTAGATTGGGTCTTATAATGGAGGACAGAAAACTGGAATTTTTATACAACCTAACAATTCTATTGAAATATTTTTTACACAAATGTAAATTCTTAAAAAACACCCCACAATTCACTATTTTTCCAAAGGAGCTGTCTCTTTACTTGGATTCAATACAGTTAAATTTAAGAAGACTAAATTACTTTATACACTTATGTCAGATGTCAGACATTTAATGGGATCCCAACCAGAGGTTAAAATGGATTGTTGTTTTTCTTGTTTATTTGTTTGTTTTATCATCACCATATTTTTCTGGCTGTTCGTGAAGTATATAACTGCACTTCAAGACTCAGGATCAACTAGAGATGCAGAGCCAAAACAAAAGAATCAAGATCACAACAGCAGAAGCCCCACAAACAATGTACATAAGTCTACCATGTCAGAGGTTCACCATGATCCTCACACAGGTAAAAACGCTTTCATATGTGAAACATGTGGAAAAGGTTTTCAGTACAAGTTAGAATTTAAGACACACCTGAGAATTCACACAGGTGAGAAGCCAGATTCTTGTGACACATGCAGGAAGTCTTTTAGCCGGAGGAGTCACTTGAATGTGCACATGAGAACCCACACAGTTGAAAAGCTGTATTCTTGTGAAACGTGGAAAAGATTTCAGAGTTGGTGGTCAATTGAAAATCCACATAAGAAGAGAACACACAGGTGAGAAGCTATAGCTTTGCACAAAAAGTTGTGTTGATGCATCGGATTTGATACAAAAGTAATCTTGTGGGAGATGATTCAGTTCTAGAGGTTTGTGGTCAAATCAAAAAGAACATCAAAAAAGCCAAGCAGAGGATGTACTTCCTACAGCAGTTCAGCCTGCAAAAGTCAGTAATGGTGCACTTCTACACCGCCATCCTCACCTCCATCACCATCTGGTACGCTGCTGCCACTGCCAGGGACAAGGGCAGGCTGCAGAGTATCATTTGCTCAGCTGAGAAGGTGATCAGCTGCAATCTCTCATGTCAGGTATCTTTATATTTATATAGGTTTATATTCATTGTTTTGGAGTACCTAGTCACCAGAACAAATTCCTTATTTGTGTGCAATAAATCTGATTATACTAAGAGTACGGTCTAGACCTGCTTTATATTAAAAGTGCAATGAGATAACTTTTGTTATGAATTGGATCTATATAAATGAATACAATGCAACTGAAAGTGAATAAAAGTTTTTTGATAAATGACTTAAACGAAGATTCGGTTGTTTGTTAATGTTGCTCAATTTAAGGACTAGCAGTGAGACCCAGATCCAAAACCACAGAAAAGTCATTGTAAAAAAATAGTCACACTAAAAATGTACAAAACTTTACTATGTTTAAGATTCACTGTAATGACTTAAAAAGTCCTTCAAATGTGACAAATGGAAGAGCGTTTAAATACATGTCAGAATTTCAGAGACACCAGAGCATCCACAAAAGTGAGAAGCCATATTCTTACAAAACATACAGTTTCAATTAAAAGATGTATAACCTCACAGTTCTGCAACAGGTGAGTCTTTGAGTGTTTATATACATTACTGTTCAAAAGTTTGGGGTCTCAGAAACTTCATTGTTTCAAAAGACAAAGACATCTAATTGATCAGAAATACAGTATAGACATTGTTAATTTTATAAATCACTATTTGCAATGGAATATCTACAGAGGTAGATTCTAGTAGTGGCTAGGTAGTGGTTCATTATCAACAACTAGCCCTGTGCTCTAAAGGCACGTTGTGTTTTGGAGCATTAAACACTTTATTTCCTGCGTTCTGGAGACATTTTCTGCTCCAATGTATGGTGGATATGAGCTTTTAGGGGAAACAAAAAATTCAGCTGGCAGGGGACAATTCATATATATAACAAAATATAAGAGAATATGATGCAGTAATCAGCAGCACATGGGTTTTTTAGTTACTTTGTTTGGACAATGCACATTTTTCTTCTATATTTAAATTGCAGTCAATTTCTTATTGTGCAAATAAACCTTTCTCAAAGCATTTTCATTTGTTAGATAACATTTTTTTGGACAAGATATTTTTAGGACATTTTTAACAAATGCTTTCAAAAAGTGATGGGGGCAAAATCAGCCATATCAAAAAGTGATGTGGACATGTCCCCAGTGTCCCCACTGTAAATGACACCTATGGCTATTTGTACATCACGTTATTTTCTTTTATGCCACTTTGTACTTAAACTCCACCACTCAGAAAGAAATTTTTAACATTTTACTTCACTACATTTATCTGACAGCTTCAGTTACTAGTTACTTTACAAATTAAGATTTTTACAAACAAACCTATGAAGAGTTTAAAGGCAGGGTAGGCAAGTTTCTTCTAAAACACTTTTTGTCACATTTGTTGAAACTGTCTATATACACCAATACATATTAAAACGTAAGGGGTTCTGAAAAAGAAAGTATAAAAATCTGTCTGTAGTCCTCTCAGGGCTACAGTACGCTCACTTCGCTTTTGGTCTGAAAGCACCTTCAGACCGGTGAGTATCTGCGTGGCTTTTCAACGATGGTGACAACTGAGGTATCCCAAGGGGCTGAAAAGTTACACCGTGGTGGCTTTATTTCTGCTGGACAGGCAATCAGGCTTTTATCATTTTGATGGTAATTTGTTACTTTCATCGCTTGCAAACGTAGCTAGCTTCTTAGCATACAGCTAACTCTTGCTACGAGTGCAGACTGGTGTAGGAGCCAGAGTAGAGACGATGAATTCTACGTAGCTGTAGGTGAGCTGGAAAACAGCAGCGCAAGCAGTGTTTTTTGACGCTAATATTAGGTAAGACAATGTAGGTGTAGACTGCGCCGGTTTAGTTATTCACCATCTAAGTTTATTGTTATACTATGTTTACACCTATCTTTACACCTTGTATCTAATCTGTCTGTGTGATTATCTTGTGTCTGCCGTTGATGTTTGACTGTATGTTACTCTTTTACAAATGTGGTGATGTAGCTGTGTGTTGTTGTTATGAGAAAGACATTTCAACGTTAGTATAGATAAACAATAATAGCTAAAGGTCCACAAGTATCTGTGTTTCTGGTATGCAGTAGTGGTTTGTTTCAGCCAGCAGCTGAGTTTTTAAGATAGTGATGGGAAAAGTCACTCTTTTGAAAGACTCAAGTCACCAAATCCCGTTCATTAAAATGAACTAATCTTTGTTTGTGTCATTTTGTTCCATTTTAACTAGGCTGGTTATTGCGGCGCTGCAGCCCTGTAGTAATGTTTAAAAATGATCTATTTGTGATATAGGTTGTAGTTTTAGTAGTATATAATAACACTAAACAAGTGTTATACCACATTTGGATGTCATTAGTCTAAAGAAAGTCTAAAGAAAAGGCATTTATCATTTTCAATGTTTTATTTAGAAAAGAATGAAAATATTATCCAGAACAGGGAAAAATCTTTGTATTTTCTCTACCCTCCTGGGCATAAAACAAAAACAATGTACAGGTATTCATTCACACAGTGGATTGAATTATTTGTGTAGCAGTTGGTGACATTACATCTTACACCCTGCTAGTATTAAACCTCTGTATTGTCCTAGTGGATCAGGATAACAGTTGCATATCTTCTAGAAACAGCAACTCATTATCTCGACTCTGTGACCAAGTGCTCCACATTGCCACACTACAAACTGTATGCTGCCTGACTGAACTGTCTGTTACTCTGTCCTGGGTCTGGAAGATCAGCCTTGTGTGGTGCATGGAAACACAGTAGTCTGGATGTTGTCCACAGTCCTCAGATTCTGGCCTGTAAAGGAATGTATAGTTGTTAAAACCCCAAATTGGAAAGATTGGTGTAATTGGACAGAACATTCATCAACGTGATAAGATATTTTTATTGAACAGGGGTTTGTTGTTCTCTAACAAGACTTCTGTGTCCACATTACACATCAGGTCAATCTACAGTGGGGAGAACAAGTATTTGATACACAGCTGATTTTGCAGGTTTTCATACTGAATGTAGAGGTCTGTAATTTTTATCATACATACACTTCAACTGCGAGAGACGGAATCTAAAACAAAAATCCAGAAAATCACTGTATGATTTTTAAATAATTAATTTGCATTTTATTGCATGACATAAGTATTTGATCACCAACCAACCAGTAAGAATTCCGGCTCATAGACCTTCTTTAAGAAGCCCTCCTGTTCTCCACTCATTACCTGTATTAACTGCACCTGTTTGAACTCGTTACCTGTATAAAAGACACCTGTCCACGCAGTCAATAAAACAGACTCCAACCTCTCCACAATGGCCAAGACCAGAGAGCTGTGTAAGGACCTCAGGGATAAAATTGTAGACCTGCACAAGGCTGGGATGGGTTGCAGGACAATAGGCAAGCAGCTTGGTGAGAAGGCAACAACTGTTGGCGCAATTATTAGAAAATGGAAGAAGTTCAATATGACGGTCAATCTCCCTCGGTCTGGGGCTTCATGCAAGACCTCACCTCGTGATATCTTGCATGACGGCAGGACCTGGTCAATGACCTGAAGAGAGCTGGGGCCACAGTCTCAAAGAAACGCAAGGTCCCCCTGCTCAAGCCAGCGCATGTCCAGGCCCATCTGAAGTTTGCCAATGACCATCTGGATCATCCAGAGGAGGAATGGGAGAAGGTCATGTGGTCTGATGAGACAAAAATAGAGCTTTATGGTCTAAACTCCACTCAACGTGTTTGTAGGAAGAAGAATGATTACAACCCCAAGAACACCATCCCAACCGTGAAGCATGGAGGTGGAAACATCATTCTTTGGGGATGCTTTTCTGCAAAGGGGACAGGACAATGCACCGTATTGAGGGGAGGATGGATGGGGCCATGTATCGCGAGATCTTGGCCAACAACCTCCTTCCCTCATTAAGAGCATTGAAGATGGGTCGTGGCTGGGTGTTCCAGCATGACGATGACCCAAAACACACAACCAGGGCAACTAAGGAGTGGCTCCGTAAGAAGCATCTCAAGGTCCTGGAGTGGCCTAGCCAGTCTCCAGACCTGAACCCAATAGATAATCTTTGGAGGGAGCTGAAAGTCCGTATTGCCCAGCGACAGCCCCGAAACCTGAAGAATCTGGAGAAGGTCTGTATGGAGGAGTGGGCAAAAATCCCTGCTGCAGTGTGTGCAAACCTGGTCAAGAACTACAGGAAACGTATGATCTCTGTAATTGCAAACAAAGGTTTCTGTACCAAATATTAAGTTCTGCTTTTCTGATGTATCAAATACTTATGTGATGCAATAAAATGCAAATTAATTATTTAATAATCATACAATGTGATTTTCTGGATTTTTGTTTTAGATTCTGTCTCTCACAGTGGAAGTGTACCTATGATAAAAATTACAAACCTCTACATGCTTTGTAAGTAGGAAAACCTGCAAAATCAGTGTATCAAATACTTGTTCTCCCCACTGTACATCACACAGATGAGCCAATGGCTGAAGCAGAGCTGTAGTTGTTGTAATCAGTAAACGATAATAAAAAAGTAATAACAATAATGGATTACATTTATAAAGCACTTTATTTTTGACACTCAAAGGGCTTAGGGGGAAACACCAGAGAAACTTTAAGACAAGTACACTGGGTTAAAATATGCTATCCTCATCAGAGACAATACTGTCACCATGGAAACTCTAACATGCAAAAAAACGTACATGTTATGAGTCTAACACGAAATTCACGTTCGTGTAGTGTAACTGATGGAAACGAGAAAATGTGTATCAGCCTGTTTTTAGCTTTGCCCAATGTTACCGCAACTGTTAGCACAGCTACCTGTTGCTAAGTTAACAGTTAGCTAGGCAGCTCGTTACTTAATCAAAGTCAGTCTTTTTAAACCTATCCAATATTAACATGCTAGCTTGACAGTGAGTACTAATAGCCGGGTTAGCTGTTTAGTTTCATAATGATGAAGTTTGATGTTTTCCTACCCCCGATGTGAGCCGCTGCTCTCCGCTCGTCACACTCTGCTCGTCCTCCTGAGGTGTCAGCAACGCCCGTTCACATGTTTTGGGGGGGGTGGCTTTGGAAGGAGCTCAGAAGGAGTTTCTCTGTTGGATACTTTCAAAAATCCAGCAGTTTCTGGCTAGTTTCTCAAACTTACTTACCCTGCCTTTAAAAAAATATGTTTTGTTATAAATTAAACTACCCCACAGTAACGTTAGCAGCTGAATAATTGGGTGATTAACAGAACTTTAATTGACTGTAAATTTTGTTTGTCATGTAAGAAACCCCTGAAAAACATAACCATAATTCCTTTTACTTTTGATACTTACATAGCCTATTTTTAAAAGCAGGTACCTTTTGTACACTGAAGTAGAAATTTAAATTGAAGCTAAAAGAAGCTTCTATTTTAGTGGGGTAATATTTAGCAGGGGTATCTGTGATTTATGTACTCCGTCCTCCACTGATAAACAAGTTTTTAATAAAATGTCATCTGTTGAAAGCGGAACGAAAAGCTCCCGCACTTCTGATCTCGGAACTTAATAGTGACATCCGGCGGAAGTAAACAAAACAATCGCCAGCTTTAGCAGCATGTATTGAATTCGCTAGAAGTTATTGTAGTCGTAGTGCCGCTAATTATTTTACTTGTACTTAAGCAACAATGTCTTCTGTTGAGAGTTTGAGAGAGTTTGTCAACGAGCGACTAACTGCTGCTGCTGAAGAAATATTCAGAGTTTTCAAAAACACTATCGTCGAGTACGAGGAAGAGATCGATCGTCAGCGCAGACTGCTGGATATCGTTTGGAAACCCGAAATAAAGTTACACAGGATAGGTGAGGAAAGTTTTGTTATTTTAGTAACACAAAACGGAGGAGATCGATTTATATACACACACACATATACTGGGACTCATTTCCTCACGTCTCTACATTTCTTTCTTTACCATCACAGTTCTAACATTAGCCTGTTCCTTCTGTTCTCTGTCCCTCCAGAGTTCCCACAGCAACATGTCTGTATGGAGGAGGAGGTTCTGGCTGACCAGCAGCTCTGGATTCAGGAGAGGATCCCCGGTCTGGACCAGGAGGACCCACAGCCTCCACAGGTTAAAGAGGAACAGGAGGAACTCTGTACCAGTCAGGAGGGAGAGCAGCTTGTAGTGAAGCAGGAGACTGACACCTTTATGTTGACTCCTACTTATGAGGAAAGTGACCACAGTGAAGCAGAACTGAAAAGTGACCACCAGCTCCTCTCTCACAACTGTCATGTAGAGAGCCAAGATCAGAAAGGAGGCGAGCATGAAGACTCAGGATCAACTAGAGATGCAGAGCCAAAACAAAAGAATCAAGATCACAACAGCAGAAGCCCCAGAAACAATGTACACAAGTCTACCATGTCAGAGGTTCACCATGATCCTCACACAGGTAAAAAGTCTTTCAAATGTGACACATGTGGAAAAGGTTTTCAGTACAAGAATGATATATGGATTAATCCGCTGATTCGAAATATTCTGAAGATATTAAGAAATGTTTTCACAATTGCCCAGAGCCCAAACTAACACCTTCACAATGCTTGCTTTATCAGTCTTAACCTCGCAATGATTAAAATTACATTGAAATAATCAAAAGAAAAGCAGCAAATCTTCACATTTGTGAATCTGAAACCGTGAAATGTTCTTACAGGAAAAATTAATTAAATGATTATCAGAATATATGCCATTTAAAATTCTGTCAATCATCTAATACACTTGAAGTACTAGTATAAACTGTTGGGTAGTTTAATCATCATTTTTCAAACTCTTCATAAGTTTTGTGTGAAAATCTTCCTTTGTAAAGTAACTGAAGCTGTCAGATAAATGTAGTGAAGTAAAGAGTGGAGCAGAAGTAGAAAGTGACATGAAAAGAAAATACTCAAGTACCTCGAATTTTTACATAACCTCTTGGAAACAGTCTATTTCCAGGAATAACGCCTAAAATTACATACCCAAAAGGAATCAGTAAAAACTCCTCAACCATTAGGCCTAGATGCATAATTGTAGTCTCCTTTGAAAGGTCAGAAGCTAGGGAAGATGAATCAACTGTAAATGAACCTATTTTATTTTTTTATTAAAGAGTAAATGGAGATGCAATAAAGGACAATGTGAAATTACCATCCTGGTCTGGTATAACATTTATATTTTAATAGCAATATCACTATCAAAACAATCATCCTGTAGATTATAATGCAAGTGATTATGTTCTAATACACCAGTGGCCATATTACAGAAACTTCCTAACCTGCAGATCCTATCCTAACTGCCTGGTAACCATGGTAATAAGGGTTAAGAACTGATTTAGGAAAAAGGCCATTACAGATTAACAGTTCTTGAGTCAATGTTCCTTTCCTAACTTTAGATAGGAAAAGTGTTTTACAGAAGCATCCTAACTTCGTAAAATCTTAAATAAACTCTCCTAACTTTAGGAGAACTGTTGAGCTGTCCTAACTTTTACTTTTCCACCAGCTAGTGTTTGCTAACTCGTTTAATCCACATGGCAGCTCTTTAATTGCTTTTACAAAATCAACAAAACAGGCGGAACTTATTGGAACTGATTCTAGCGGTGTGTTTGATGACAAAACCCGTGTTAGTAGAAAGGCAGTAGGCGATGTAACGCTAGATAATGTCTCATTATGTAACATAATGTAAAGGCTCGATGTAACAAAAGGATCCAAATGCAAGTCTTTGATAGAAGGAGATTGTTAAATTCAATAAATACATGAAAAACATAATGACGTAAGCCCACAGCCTTTATTAATATTTTTTGTTTTTACCTTCATTATTAACATTCCCGAGAAGAGTAGTCTACGGGTTTCTGCTGGGGTCAGTGAGCGAGCACAGGAGGAGCCACCACCGGGTTTCCTCTGCTCTCTGGACACGACAGCTGCCTTTCTTTTGGTATCACTTGTAAATGAACTTATTTTCTTTATAACAGCGTCAGCGCTCCGCTGGATGCCGGATATGCGGCGGTGACTGTGTCAGCTATTTTAGCCCACTCTTTAATCTCCCCAGATAAGCGTTACATGAATTTGGATTTCTCGACGGAGGTTACCAACACCTCTAAGTCATCTGACTTGAAGTTCAATAATAGTTGTCCATTTTCAGTTTGTTTCATTAAAAAAACAAAAATTTTTTCCAGGTCAAAAAGAAAACCCAGTACAGCGCAGGCTTCAGTAAACTAAAATCGTACAATGCTTACAATATCCTCGCTTGTTTAACTAATGTGTGCAGTCTGTAGATGATGATGATAAATCAAATTCATTACAGCAGTTCATGGGTGCCCCATACAACACGACTTTGTAGTTAGAGGTCACTATTCTACAGCAAAACTGCCAGCAGGTCAGACACACAACAGCAGACCATCAGGACCACTCAAAACAGACCCACACAATGTTAAACCAGAACCAAAGACACTATCATTAAACACAGTCCGCATTATCATATCTAATTCCTAATTCTTAGCATTTCAACTTTTAAGTTTCAACTTTTTTTTAGCAAATATCTTCGAGAATGAGAATGAAATGTAACCTGCGTTCAATAAAACAGCTGTCATGCAAAGTTGGGGAATTGGGAATTTTTGGGTCTCTGTAAATAATATTAACCAGAGTACCTCTAGACCACATCCTCTCACTCGGTCGTTCTTTCTCTCGCAAACACGGACAACCGACCCGTCTGTGAATTTAACTGGTTGGTATCATAAACACCGCTGCACAAATCTGTCCAACACAACGCTGTCAATGTCGGAGACCCATCTCCAAAACAGTTATTAGCAAGTGTGTAAGGAGTCTAGCTAATAAGGAGAGCTATGTCAACTTTGGAAAACAGCTGTCAAATAAATCGTATAACTGGTAGTCTACAAGTGCGTTTGAGATAACTGGCTGACTTTCGCCGACTTGATTGATAGGGGAATAAAAACAGTGCAGTCAAGTCAGACACAATCTACCTCTGGTAGACTGTGGGAGCTTACTGTGAGTTTATAACAATGATCAGGCCTTTCTTTCTCCCACGATGTCTAGTGACGTGACACCTGGCGGGAGGTAACGCACTTATACTGAGAAAAGAGGTGGATGCAAATTTTGCCAGGTAGCCTACAATATCTGTTTTGCAGTATAATACAATTCACTTCTTAAGGTCCTTTTAGGACACTTTGCTATTTGAACGCGGTTAACGCCACGTTTTTGCGGAATCTCAAGAAATGGTACTTTTACTAAGTGTAATAATATATTAACAATTCTTAACGTTCATAGAATGATCATTTATCACTATAGATGAACCCCACAAAGAATAGTATAGTGTTTAAAAGCATAACTTTAATGCATTTTCATTAGGGCTTGGGCGATTCGTTGACGTAATCGATTACGTAAATACGTCGACACACATTAAGTGCGTTGACGCGTCGCTGCTTCCGGTGTGGGATTATCCTGGACAAGCTCCAGCTACAAGACCGCGCCTTCGACCGTCTAAAGTTTGGAGTATATCAGACAGACACTCAACAACGTGCTGCTCCGTGAGCTCTCTGAATTGGAAACAGCTTCACTGCAGCACAACTGCTGTCCACGAACACGTGAAGCAGCATGAACATGTGAAACGAAAGTATCCCACAGCACTTTGTCTAGACGGCAGCACCGCAAATCGTGTTTACCTTCTGTCGCCACATGAGCATGGCACATTATCAGCACAAGGACACGTAGTATTTCTTCATTGCCTTCATGTTAAAAGTAATTTCTGCCCCGCTGCTATCATGGTAACGTAACGTTACACCGCGAGTCGTGTAACGATTGCCTGTTTCATATTTTCTGTTTATTTAACGGCCACGTATGAGCAAGAAAACAGCTGAATGTAATTACAGACAATCTGTGACTGTCTGGACAGTCTGTGAGGCCTTTCAGGTGTTCACTGATGCAGAAATACATTTTATTATCATACTGCATTACTTAATATTGAAATTAATCCATGGCAGAAACATTTAAAGTTTTAAGTAAAGTAGCCTAATTAATGTCTGTTATTGTTATTATCACAACACATCAGTGACGAGGAAATTTGATTCATTTTAAGATTTGCTGCTATTGTCATTATTCTAATGTGCTTCATCAGGATGATTGAATAAAATATAGATTTATTGATTAGACATGTTTTTGATATTTATTTTGGATAAATTGGTATGTTAATCGAGTAATAGGCAACTTTTTCTATCTTTAGAATAAACAAAATTAGTCGTTAGATTATTCGACTAATCAAAAAAGTTATCGATAGATTAATCGACTTGAAAAATAATCGATATGTACATCCCTAATTTACATATAATTCTCGGCAGGCATGCAAAATTCGGCATAACACCCGTGACAGTCAATAGCCCCCCACCACAGTTATGCTGTCAATCTGTGGAAAACACTGAATATTGTGCTTATTGTAGAAAGACTCATAAAATACTTAAAATGAAATAATAAACTTTATATTGATTGTCAAACTGTGTATCTACAATAACTAATCCTCAGTTTCACTGATCATGCCTAAGTATCTGTGTTGGCTAGCTAACATCAGATAGCTCATTTAAAGTTAAATAAATGCTAATTACAAAACTCTGAAGGTAGGAAAGTTAAGTGTATTAAAGCACCTACATAGCTCACTACTTACAGCGTCTCCATTAGCGTGTGATGCACTGGACTGGAGCAGCTACTGTTGCGACTGATGCAGACTGAGAAGAAGTTCAACTAACGTCAAGGTTAGGAAATGATACGGTCCATTTTAGGGGTGTCAGAAATCATATTTCTAGATTCTTGAATATAGGCATGAGTATGGGAAATATTTTGTAATATTTATAATGACAGGTAAGAAAGACCCCCCTGATCTGTTGTTTTTGCCTCTTTTGGGAGGGTCCAAGCCTTAATTAGGGGGGTCAGACCCCCCCCAAACCTCCCCGTATTTCAAACCATGCTGATAGATCTCAAAGTGTTGATTTAAAAAATCAAATGAATATTTTTGTAGCCGACTAATCTGTTAATTATTTATTCGATTAGTCGACTAATCATGATTATTTTTGTCATCCCCTAACCCTAATTAAACCATTTAACTAATTAAATCTTTCAAGTGAATTCCTGATCTCGAACACACCCTAACTAGCTAACATTACCATCAAGTGAACAAGGTTTATTATTCAGAATGAATACTAGTATCAACGCCAGGGGGAAACCAGGGAAGAAGACAAGACAGCGTAGGAAACTCCTATAAGTCATTGACTTACTGTTGCACTTAAGGTGTTTACTAACACAACTAAAAGAGTGTTCTCGTAGCCAGCATCGTCCCTGAGACCATGAAATAGTGTCTGTGATTTTGTGACAATAATGTTGAAAGTTGTTAAGTTATATATGAAATCCTTAAACACTGTTTCACTGACATAAATAGCTGAACGAAGACTGAATTCTCCCAATGTATTATAATGTCCAGAGGCATGCGACCTCTGACATGTATAGCAATTGTTAGTCGCTTTGGCTAAAAGCCTCAGCTAAATGCATAAATGTAAATTTTTGTTCAGAGCTGTTCCTTCTGGCTATATTTCCTCTATTGCCTTTTAAAAAATGGATTATATGCAGCCATGTTTATTTGTACATTTTGCAATTTTCAATAAAATATTGTGGGGAAAAAAGACAAGCATGACAAACAAATCCAAAGTGTTTTAGCCTGTTCCTTCTGTTCTCTGTCCCACCAGAGCTCCCACAACAACATGTCTGTAAGGAGGAGGAGGAGGAGGTTCTGGCTGACCAGCAGCTCTGGATTCAGGAGAGGATCCCCGGGCTGGACCAGGAGGACCCACAGGTTAAAGAGGAACAGGAGGAACTCTGTACCAGTCAGGAGGGAGAGCAGCTTGTAGTGAAGCAGGAGACTGACACCTTTATGTTGACTCCTACTTATGAGGAAAGTGACCACAGTGAAGCAGAACTGAAAAGTGACCACCAGCTCCTCTCTCACAACTGTCATGTAGCTGAGAGCCAAGATCAGAAAGGAGGTGAGCATGAAGACTCAGGATCAACTAGAGATGCAGAGCCAAAACAAAAGAATCAAGATCACAACAGCAGAAGCCCCACAAACAATGTACATAAGTCTACCATGTCAGAGGTTCACCATGATCCTCACACAGGTAAAAGCGCTTTCATATGTGAAACATGTGGAAAAGGTTTTCAGTACATGTCAGTATTTCAGAAACACCTGAGAATCCACACAGGTGAGAAGCCGTATTCTTGTGAAACATGCGAGAAGTCTTTTAGCCGGAGGAGTCACTTGAATCTCCACATGAGAACCCACACAGGTGAGAAGCCGTACCTTTGCAATACCTGTGGGAAAAGATTCCATGGAACTTCAGCATTTAAAAAACATATGAGAACCCACACAGGTGAGAAGCCGTATTCTTGTGAAACATGTGGGAAATCTTTTTGCCAGAGGTGTCACTTGAAACTCCACATGAGAACCCACACAGGTGAGAAGCCGTACTTTTGCAAGACCTGCGAGAAAACATTCACTGACACTTCAGCATTTAACAAACATTTGAGAATGCACACAGGTGAGAAGCCGCATTCTTGTGAAACATGTGGGAAATCTTTTAGCCAGAGGTGTCACTTGAAACTCCACATGAGAACCCACACAGGTGAGAAGCCGTATTCTTGTGGAACATGTGGGAAAGACTTCAGGAACAGCAATCACTTGCAACTCCACATGAGAACCCACACAGGTGAGAAGCCATATTCTTGCCAAACATGTGGAAATTCTTTTAGCCAGAGGGGTCACTTGAAACTCCACATGAGAACCCACACAGGTGAGAAGCCGTATTCTTGTGAAACATGTGGGAAAGACTTCAGGAACAGCAATCACTTGCAACTCCACAAGAGAACCCACACAGGTGAGAAGTCGTTCCTTTGCAAGATCTGTGGGGAAAGATTCAGTAAACCTACAGCATTGACAAGACATGCAACAATCCACACAGGTGAGAAGCTGTAGCTTTGCACAACAAAAAGATGTGTTGATGCGTCTGATTTGACATGGCACAGAAGGCAGCACACAGACAAGTAAACTAGTGGGAGACAATTCAGTTCTAGAGAGTGTGGTCCAAACACAAGAACTTCCAGAAGTGAAGAGCTGCATTATTACAGAACTTGGGGTAAAAGATTTACTCAAATCACATACCTGAAAACACCTGAGGATCAATATACAGAGAATCATCGAGCTGAAACTCCTGTGGAGACACGTTCACCTGTGAATGAAATACACTTTTGCAATCGCTACATCTCTCACCTGAATGTAAAGTGTTTAACATAATATGAGGTCGGTGTCCTTTCATATGACTGTATTATATTTCTATTAGCATTATTATTTTAAAACAAATGTAATCTCCAAAATGGAGACAACTATTTAGTTTCACAGTGAGTGCACTGTAGTGGCTGTTAAATTAATGGATAGATCTTGATTTTTGTTGGTTTTGCTAAATGTCTTTTTATGAAATTTGAAAGGGCTTTAAATTAATCTACATCAAGTGGAATTTTTTGGGTCTATATAAAGCTTGCATATTCTTTGAAAGAAGTCAGGATGACTGTGTGGAAATGTCCTTGTGAAAGAAAATGAGAGTTTCAGTTTTGTGGTATTTATTAAAACACTGTAGAGTAACAAAGTTAGTTATTTCAGCTGTAAGTGCGGCTGTAGCTCAGGGTACAGAGCGAGCAGAGCGGACGTCCACTTATGAGAATATCGGTGGTTCAAACCCCGTCTTCCCCACACTGTATTTTGAAGTGTCTTTGGACATGACACTGAACCTCAAATTGGTCCCGATGGTTGTGGTCTCTGATGGCAGAGACTATGTTAGTCTCACAGTCTTAGGCCCCATCCACACTACTGCGTTTTCGAATTAAAACAGAGACCTTTTGCTAGGTTTGCACCTCCCGTCCAGACTACAGCGATGAAAACGAAGACCTAAAACAGAGAAGTTTTGAAACGCTGCCGACCCCAGTTTGCGGTTTAAAACTCCGAAGGGCGTTTCAGTGAAGACGGGCCAAAAAGGAGGACTTTAGAAACGATGACGCAGCCGCTCACGCTCGGCTCTCTGATTAGGTCTTGCAAAGCAGAAACACGAGGCTGCTGACGGGGGTTTTGACATGGTATTTTTATTAAAATATTCTGTACCATGCAAACACTCACCTGCCTACACTTGTACTGTGCATGTCGCCGTTTACTTTGCAACAACTCCCAGTCTGTTTTCTGCCGCCACACACCCGTGTTACATTCAGTAACAGTCCCAGCTCGTTATTGATCCATGCCACAAAAAAAAAAACTGGTCTGATACTTAGTCTGTATTTATTTATTCTTTTGTCAAATCTGTAACTACGGAATAGACCATCTGCTTCATGTTTACACCGGCACGCGCATGCCCAGTGCACCTGAACGGGTCCTAGTGTAGAGTTTAAAATTTTACAACAAAGTTTTTACCAAATGTTTTTCAGTGGTTTTTTTTTTTCAAATGTAAAACTACGGGGTTTTAGGCCAGACAATTGCATTAGAATGCTAATTAAACCATTGTTTATCTCCTCTTGTGAAGGAAACTGACACCTCTTTCTTAAGTGCCAGAAGGATTCTTTCGTGTAACTGTTTCGCAGACATCTAAAATTGAGTGTTGACCGTTCTGGAGACAACCCCTGCTGTGCTATATGACTAGTTGGTAGAGCAAAGACTGTTTGTTCCTGTAAGATCAAAGGGGGTTTCACGTTTGGGATCGGTGCTCTCTTGTTTGACCAAAAGTAACGAAGAACAGTAAGGTACACCCTTCCTAATTGGGTGACGAAGAAGTTACCCAAACGACCAATGACTATGGACCTAAGCCATATGGAGGAAAAAGGACCCGCCCACATACCTGGAGGATATAAACAACTCATTTTGTAAACTGTAAGCTGTAAATCTGAAAAGAGGAACAACTTTCCAGTCCACTGCAGTGTTTTTGTTTTTTGTATTTTCTGTAATGCCATCTTTTATTCACCTATTTTTTTATTAAATCTTCTTAATTTAGATTTGGACCCAGCCTCTCCTTTCTCAAAATCTTTCGTTTTAATGTAGACGGAGATCAACTCCAAAACGTAGTGGAAACGCTGATGTGGACGGAGATCGTATTTGTTTTAATAATTTAAAAAAAAATTAATATTCATTGTAAACTAAAACAGAGTAGTGTGGATGGGGCCTTAGTCAGGGTGTGGATGGGTGAAAGCGACAAACTTTTTTTTTATTGCCCAGTCCTGCCCAGCAGCCTTGTATGCAATATGAGGAGCTGGGTACCATGTTGTGCCAGACAGATTATGCTTTAACCAAGGAGTTTTAATGTACTCCTATGTCATCTTAATTACTTATTTACTTATCGATGTGTATATATTTGTCACCAAGCCAGACATGGGGGATGGAAATCAGGGTGGGGGGCACAAACAGACACCACAGGGTAACTTTGCAAACCAGTGCAAAACTGGTTTGCAAAGTTTGCATAAGCACACACACACAAGCCTGTAATGGTACGTGTAATAAATGTAGTTTATTTGTAGGGGCCAGAGCAGGCGACATTGAGTCTTAACCATGCTGGCTAAGGATAAACGTAAATACAGTAAGATTGTTATTCACGTCGGCGGTAATGACTCCCGGTTACGCCAATCGGCGGTCACTAAGATTAATGTTGAGTCGGTGTGTACATATGCAAAAACAATGTCGGACACCGTAGTTTTCTCTGGACCCCTGCCAAATCTGACCAGTGATGACATGTATAGCCGCATGTCGTCATTCCGCCGCTGGTTGTCGAGAGAGAGTCGCAGTCTAACTCACTTCTGTGCTCCTCCATTCCAGAAGTTACTTAGTGAAAATCCTATAGTGACGGTGTCTGCCCCCCCGACCAAAGAAATTATTTAAATCAAAGGTAAACAGAAGAGGAGCTGTACATAAAAACCTCATAAAAATTAAAACCACAGGAGCAATAGTGCAAACAAATAGGAAAATTAAATGTGGACTTTTAAACAACAGATCTCTCTTTTCTAAAGCTGTACTAGTAAATGAACTAATATCAGATTATGATATTGATTTATTTTTTCTTACTGAAACCTGGCTTGGTGATGGAGAATATGTTGGCCTAAATGAATCCACCCCTCCCAGTCATATTAACTCATATTCCTCGAGTCCATCTTCGACTCTAGCCTACTAATCAGCTCTAAACCTAAACTGAATTATTACTCATTTGAAAGCCTTGTTCTTGGTCTTTCACACCCAAGTTGGAAATCACTGCAACCAATTCTTTTTGTTATAGTGTACCGAGCACCTGGTCCGTACTCTAAATTCATATCTGAATTTGCAGAGTATTTGTCAACTTTAGTCCTTAAAACGGACTAAGTTATTATTGTAGAGGATTTTAATATTCATGTGACGTTGAGAATGACAGCTTCAGTACTGCGTTTATCTCTCTGTTAGATTCCATTGGCTTCTCTCAGAGTGTTCATGAACGACTCACTGTTTTAACCACACCCTCGACCTTGTTTTGGTATACGGTATTGAAATTGAACATTTAATAGTGTTCCCACAGAATCCCTCTTTGTCCGACCACTGTTTGATAACGTTTGAGTTGGTATTGCTGAACTACACGCCATTGGGCAAAATTTTCTATACAAGATGTCTGTCTGATAGTGCTGTAGCTAAATTTAAGGATGTGATTCCATCAGCTCTAAATTCATTATCAAGTCACAAAGTAACGGAGGATAATCCTGAAACTCACAAATTAAACCAAATATCGCGGAAACTTGAGAGAAATTGGCGTTCCACCAAAGTGGAAAATTCTCATTTAATTTGGCAAGATAGTCTTAAAACTTATAGGAAGGCCCTCCGTAATGCCAGAGCAGCGTACTACTCGTCATTAATAGAGGAAAATAGGAACAACC
>NC_060150.1:51838800-51839861 GCF_021292245.1 Micropterus dolomieu | reverse complement strand
ATTATTGTAGGGGATTTTAATATTCATGTGGACGTTGAGAATGACAGCTTCAGTACTGCGTTTATCTCTCTGTTAGATTCCATTGGCTTCTCTCAGAGTGTTCATGAACCGACTCGCTGTTTTAACCACACCCTTGACCTTGTTTTGGTATATGGTATTGAAATTGAACATTTAATAGTGTTCCCACAGAATCCCTCTTCGTCCGACCACTGTTTGATAACGTTTGAGTTGGTATTGCTGAACTACACGCCATTGGGCAAAAATTTCTATACAAGATGTCTGTCTGATAGTGCTGTAGCTAAATTTAAGGATGCGATTCCATCAGCTCTAAATTCATTATCAAGTCACAAAGTAACGGAGGACTCCTATGCTAATTTCAGTCCCTCCCAAATCGATCATCTTGTTGATAGTGCTGCAGGCTCGCTGCGAATGACTCTGTAGCCCATCTAAAAAAGAAAATAATCAAACAAAGACGGTTAGCTCCATGGTATAATACTGAAACTTGCAAATTAAAGCAAATATCGCAGAAACTTGAGAGGAATTGGCGTTCCACCAGACTGGAAAATTCGCGTTTAATTTGGCAAGATAGTCTTAAAACTTATAGGAAGGCCCTCCATAACGCAAGAGCAGCGTACTACTTGTCATTAATAGAGGAAAATAGGAACAACCCCAGGTTTCTTTTCAGCACTGTAGCCAGGCTGACAGAGAGTCACAGCTCTATTGAGCAGAGTATTCCCATAGCTCTCAGTAGTTACGACTTCATGAGCTTCTTTAATGATAAAATTCTAACTATTAGAAAAAAAATTCACCAAGACCTGCCCTCAACTGGCACCAACTTATCTCTAAACTCAGGAACCTTAGAAACAGCTGTAGAACCAGATATATGTTTAGACTGCTTTGCTTCCCTCAATCTTTACCAACTAACTTCAATAATTTCTTCATCTAAACCATCAACCTGCCTCTTAGACCCCATCCTGACTAGACTGCTTAAAGAAGTTTTACCCTTAGTCAGCACTTCTATACTAGATATGATCAATCTATCTTTATCAACAGGCTATGTA
>NC_060150.1:51817349-51838700 GCF_021292245.1 Micropterus dolomieu | reverse complement strand
AAATGTGCCTTCAGGATGTTAAAACCTGGATGACCTGTAATTTTCTAATGTTAAATTCAGATAAAACTGAAGTTATTGTTCTGGGGCCTAAGCACCTCTGTGACGCATTATCTAAAGATATAGTTTCCCTTGATGGCATCGCCCTGGCCTCCAGCACCACTGTGAGAATCTTGGAGTTATCTTTGATCAGGACATGTCGTTTAAGTCTCACATTAAGCAAATTTCAAGGGCCGCCTATATTGCGAAAATCAGGAACATCCTGTCTAAAAATTATGCAGAAAAACTAGTCCATGCATTTGTTACTTCTAGGCTGGATTACTGCAATTCCTTCTTATTAGGCTGCTCAAAAAAGTCCAGTAAGACTCTTCAGCTGATCCAGAATGCAGCAGCACGTGTTCTGACAGTAACCAGGAAAAGAGATCATATTTCTCCTGTCTTAGCTTCTTTGCATTGGCTTCCAGTAAAATCCAGAATAGAAGTTAAAATCATTCTTCTTACCTACAAAGCTCTTAATGGTCAGGCACCATCTTATCTTAAAGAGCTCATAGTACCTTACTACCCCACCAGAGCACTGCGCTCCCAGAATGCAGGGTTACTTGTGGTTCCTAGAGTCTCCAAAAGTAGACTTAGGAGCCAGAGCGTTCAGCTATCAAGCTCCTCTTCTGTGGAACCAGGTTCCAGTTTGGGTTCAGGAGGCAGACACCATCTCCACATTTAAGAGTAGGCTTAAGACTTTCCTCTTTGATAAAGCTTATAGTTAGGGCTGGCTCAGGTGAGTCCTGAACCATCCCTTAGTTATGCTGCTATAGGCCTAGACTGCCGGGGAATTTCCTATGATGCACTGAGCTCCTCTCTCCTCTACTTTCTCTCCCTCTGTATGCAACCTCATCCCATTATTGCATGTTACTAACACAACTTCTCCCCTTTCCGGTAGTCTTGTGCTTTCTCGTCCCTCTCCTCTCTCCTCCTATCACTTCCTGCAGGTGTTTCTGGCTCTGGAGCTGTGGAGTCTGGATCTGTGGCTGCGGGTCAACACCCCTCTGCTACAACAATTATTGTTACTAGTCCTATTGTTATTATAATCATTAACATAACGATTATTATCATTAACACTACTATACATATCTATACCATTTTTCATTTAGTCATTTAGTCTATAGCTACATCACCTTTACTGTCTGTGTGTATATTGTGTAGGCTGCCTCTCTCTCCTTCCACCCCTCTCATTTTCTCTCTGTTCCTCTCCTGCCCCCTTCCTCTCTGTTCCTCTCTCTCTCTCTCTCCCCTTCACTCCCAACCGGTCGAGGCAGATGGCCGCCCACCCTGAGCCATGGTTCTGCTCGAGGTTTCTGCCTCTTAAAAGGAAGTTTTTCCTTGTCTCTGTCACCTAGTGCTTGCTCTTGGTGGGAACTGTTGGGCTTCTGTAAATAGCATCATAGAGTACGGTCTAGACCTGCTCTTTTATGAAAAGCGCTGTGAGCTGAGCACAACTGTTGTTGTGATTTGGCGCTATATAAATAAAATTGAATTGAATTCCCTTTCCGGTAGTCTTGTGCTTTCTCGTCCCTCTCCTCTCTCCTCCTATCGCTTCCTGCAGGTGTTTCTGGCTCTGGAGCTGTGGAGTCTGGATCTGTGGTTACGAGTCACCTGCTGCCCCCGTGTTCCTGCTCGACACCCTCTGCTACAACTATTGTTACCAGTCCTATTGTTATTATTTTAATTATAATCATTAACATTACGATTATTATCATTAACACTACTATAAATATCTGTACCATTATTCATTCAATCTATAGCAACATTATCTTTACTGTCTGTACCTCTGTGTGTATATTGTGTAGGCTGCCTCCCTCCCCTCTCTCTCTCCTTCCATCCCCCTCCCTCTTTCCCTCTCTCTCTCTCCCCCAACTGGTCGAGGCAGATTTGGCGCTATATAAATAAAATTGAATTGAAAAATTGAATTGAACCTTTCAAATATCCAATTAAGGTTAAGGAAGTGTCTTTCAAAATGCTCGATCGCTAGATCACTCCAAGGTATTGCTACAAAGATATTAGGACAATGATGTGGACTGCTCATTTTGTCAAATGGCTTAAGAAGACTCAGTTATATTGGACGTGTCCCCAGTCTTGCACTTTCTGGCAAGATATCTATACATTTATCTCCCGATGTATTGACTCTGAATTCTCACTTTTCCATGACAGTATGTTGTTCTGCTTTTTTACCCTTCTACCAAGGTAAATCATTTCTATATCATCAATTTGATTTTATTGCTTGCTCTGCTTCACAGAGACATAGCTTCACGAGGACAGCACAGGCATTGACATGGAGGGATATACAGTTATAAGAGCAGATCGCGAGAAGGTGTCATCTCATAAATCCATCGGGCGAGGACTCTGCATGTTTATTGACAGCACTTGGGCCTCACAATTTAAAGTGCTCAAGAGAGTGTGCACTAGACTATGAGCTGCTGTCTGTATCTATCAGGCCAATTTACCTTCCGCGGGAGTTTGGGCAGATCACCATTGTGGGCTGATCACCATTGTGTCCCAGGGCCTAACAATAAAGAAGCTGCTGCACTCTCCCGATTGGCAGATCAGCCGTTTTTTTGGAAGGGATTTCTACACATGTCAACTATCACCTCATCTACCCACTCTGCAGCAGTATGTTACCACGCCCACTCGCTCCTTTCGCATACTGGACCAATGCTTCGGTAACATCCCAGACACATATAAGGCAGTGAGTCGCCATCCTCTTGGAAGGTCCGATCATAATGTCATTCATCTCCTTCTAACATACAGACAGAAAGTCAGGTGTGAAAAACCACTCCTGAAAAATGTACTGACTGAGGATGGGGAGGAGGAGCTCAAGAGATTGTTTTAACTCTACGGATTGGCGCATGTTTTTTGAGGCATGCTCTCATCATCGTGAATTGACAGACACAATCACATGCCATATCAAGTTCTGTGAAGAAACTGTTATCACTTCTAAGATAGTTAAGGTGTTTAGTAATAACAAGCCATTGCTCTCAAAGGATCTTAAAATGTGTCTAAATGAGAAAAGGGCTGCATTTCTGAGAGGAGAAGCAGACTTAGTAAAGGAGAAAGAGAAGGATTGAAAGAAGTGTTTACAGCAAAAATAGATTTTAAGAATTAGGTCGAGCAAAGATTTTGTACAGGCGATGCAAAACAAGCATGAGAGGGATTAAATACAATAATGGGTAGGGAAAGAAAAAAACAAAGTGTAAACGTGGCAGAGTGTGGCAAATTTGTTAATGATTTAAACATTTTCTATGGAAGATAGGAATATGGAAGACCCAAAAATAGGCTGCAATATTATTTGTGATCAGATTGGTAGCTATGAAACTATACAGCTTTCTGAAGAAGAAGTAGCCATGTGTCTCTCCAAAATCAGACCCAACAAAGCCCCTAGGCCTGATGGCCTCCAAGGACGGGTGCTAAAGGCATGTTCTCAACAGCTTAACGGGGTCCTCACTCAGCTGTTTCAAATTTTGCTGAATTGCATGGAAGAAATCCACAATGATACCTGTGTCTAAAGTCTCTAAGGCTACAGCCCTTGGAGCTCTTAGACCAGTGACACTCACTCCACTCGCCAAGTGTATGGAGAGAGTGGTCAGCACCCATATAATGTCCTCTGTTGGGAATCAACTGGACCCCCTTCAATTTGCCTACAGGTCACACAGGGGCACAGAGGATGTACCTCTTACTCTTGTGAATAAAATAGGTAAACACCTGTAACAATCAAAATAATCTTTTATTGATTTTACTTCTGCTTTTAATACTATGCAAATTGACATTCTTTTCATTCACTGGATTAGAAGTTTTTTAACTGACCGCCCAGAGAGTCTTAATGAATGGGGTCTACTCAGATAAGCTTGTTATAAATACTTGAGCACCACAAGGCTGTGTGTTGTCACCTCTGTTGTTTTCAATTTATATAAATGACATGACTGTTAGCTTACTTAAATATTCTGATGACATGGCTTTGGTTGGACTTCTCACAGAAAATGATGCAGCACATGAGGAAGCTTACTTTTGCCAGGTCACTTTACTGCAGGACTGGTCTCTGACTATTAAACTGGAAATGAACGTGACTAATGGTGCTTTCAGACCAAACGCGAATTTAATCCTTGCGACGCTTTCCTGGCGTGAGTACATTCGCTGCCAGTGTTCAAACACAACGCAAGAAGGCGATTAAAACCTGTGAAAATTTGCTGAAGTTGGAAATTTTAAACTCACGCCCGACAGGAAATCGCGGCTCGACGTGTTTGCATTGACATGTAAACTCACCGCCACGAACACTCACTTTGCTTTTGGTCTGAAAGCACAGTAAAACAAAAGAACTTATAATACAAACTGTAGGACACTGCGGGGAGATAGTGCTAGGTCGAACGGAAGAACCCGATACTGGTAAGCCATGCCCCTGAAGGCGAACCTCAGGAACTTCCTGTGAGAGGGACGGATGGAAATGTGGAAATAAGCGTCTTGCAGATCTATCGTGACAAACCAATCCTCGGATTGGATTTGACTGATGATGGCCGGGATGGTAAGCATCCTGAACCTGAATCTCCTCAGAGATTGGTTCAGGGACCGCAAATCCAAAATCGGACGCAATCCTCCGTCCTTCTTGGGAACCAGGAAGTATCGGCTGTAAAAGCCGGCTTCTCTGACTGGCAGAGAAGGGTGCCACGAGGGGAGTGCATCCGACCATCCTCTAGGAAGAGAGCCGCTCGAGACCTCAGCACCCTCAGGGGCAGGGCCTCGCAATGGTCGCAGGCAGCCCCCTCGAGAGCCGCCTGAGCATGTGACATCCCCAGGCATGAGACGCACATCCCATGGGTATCACCCTCCGTGATGAAACGCTCACATGGAAAGACACACTGTTGGAATCGCTTCGAAATGATCTGCTGCTTTGTCTCAACGTCAGGTAGGATAATGGAGCTTCCAAACATAGCCAGAGTGCCTGCTGAATAGAAAGAAGCTAATGTGTCCTACGTGCCGGCGTGCTTATATACCCCCTCCGGTTACGCCGTCACACACTACAGTTCTAGTAACACCAATAGGATTGGAGTAGTTTCATTCATAGTTCAGCCCTGCCACGCCCAGAGGCGTTCCCATAGTGTCGTCACCGACGCAGTTCGAGTTCCCTCGAAGGGGAACGTATGCATTCCTTGATCCCGGCAGCACAGCCTCATTCTGCACAGGTAAGTTAATGCATCAACCTAAATATGACAGGAAAGAAAACTAACATGCTTCTTCGGACCATGGGCCAAGAAAAGACCGTCACTAGTGATGCTGTTACAGGTTTGGAAGTGAGTGAGCTACATGGCAATTTGTTCATAGCCCTTCCAGAATTATACACTCAAAAGACCATGCCTGTCACAAAGCAAAACATCCCCAACCAGAAAGATCTTGCAAAATGGCCATACCTCAAGAATATTAAACTCTCTACTA
This sequence comes from Micropterus dolomieu, assembly GCF_021292245.1. Classification (NCBI taxonomy): domain Eukaryota; kingdom Metazoa; phylum Chordata; class Actinopteri; order Centrarchiformes; family Centrarchidae; genus Micropterus; species Micropterus dolomieu. The sequence goes on along the minus strand of NC_060150.1, from coordinate 51,833,228 downwards.
TAGACGCACACATTGGCCTGCTAATTGGCACAAATGCTTACAAAGTAATGGAACCACGACAGATCATAAACAGCCAAGGGGATGGACCATATGCAGTAAAAACATTGCTAGGATGGGTGATAAATGGTCCACTCTGAGGAGGAACAGCAAAGGACAACAGTAACACTCCAGTTTCAGTTAACAGGATTTCACTGGTCAAACTCCATGAGTTGCTTGTCACACAGTATAAGTTCACTGAAAAATCCTACGAAGACACAAAGGAAATGTCGTGTGAGGACAAGCAGTTCATGAAACTTGCTGAAGAATCGTCTGTCATTGTTGATGGACATTATAGTCTTAGATTACCATTCAGAAAGGAGGATATTTCAATGCCCAACAATCGTCTCATTGCTGGACAACGTCATTCCAACTTTAGGAGGAAATTCTTGAAGAATGCATCATTTCACGAGGAATACAGTAGTTTCCTCAATGACGTCATTGAAAAGGGATATGCTAAAGCAGTGCCACAGGTGCAGCTAAAGCAAAAGGATGGGAAAATATGGTACATACCTCATCACGGTGTGTACCATCCAAAAAAGGGCACACTCAGAGTGGTCTTTGACTGTGGTGCATCTTTTAATGGAACTTCACTCAACTCTGAGCTTCTTCAGGGACCTGACCTGACTAACCGCCTCATAGGTGTGCTTACCAGATTCCGTCAGGAGCCAATTGGAATGATGGGAGACATACCAGCAATGTTTCACCAAGTGAGAGTCTCTATAGAGGAAGTGGATTTTTTGAGGTTTCTGTGGTGGCCCAAGGGCAATATCTTAAGCCTCAGGAATACCGGATGCTTGTCCACCTTTTTGGTGCCATGTCATCACCCAGCTGTGCAAATTATGCTCTCAGAAGGACGGCTGAGGATAATAAGGAACTTTTCAGGCCTGAAGTGATCGACACAATCCTAAAAAATATTTATGTTGACGATTGCTTAAAGTCCACGTCTACAGAGGAAGAGGCTATACAGCTCATCAAGGGTCTCACTGCTGCATGCGAGAGAGGAGGTTTCCACCTCACTAAATGGATCTCTAACAGTCGCAAGGTGCTAGCCTCAATTCCCGAGGCAGACAGAGCAAAAGAAGTGAAAGAGCTCAATCTGGACAGAGATCGACTCCCAATGGAGAGAGCACTTGGTGTGCAGTGGTGTGTGGAAGAGGACAATTTCACATTTAATGTTGGTATCAAGCCGCAGCCTCACACACGTAGAGGGATACTGTCTAGGGTCAGTTCTATCTACGACCCCTTAGGGTTTCTTACACCTTTCACTCTGCCTGCCAAACTGCTGTTACAGGAGTTCTGCAGCATAAACTATAGTTAGGATAAGGAAATACCCCAAAGGTACTCGGAACAGTGTGAGTTCAAGGTTAAAAGATGTCTTCTTCCCAACAACTTTGGCAAATGCATACAAGCAGAGCTTCCCCATTTTTCAGATGCAAGTGAGCAATGATATGGCACAGTGAGCTATTTAAGACTCGTGAATGACAAAAACGTGATTCATGTTTCATTCCTAATGGGAAAAGCAAGAGTTGCTCCCCTAAAGAAAATCACAATCCCCAGGCTGGAGCTTGCTGCTGCTGTGCTAGCCACCAGAGTGGATAAAATACTCCGCAAAGAATTACAGCTGCAGCTCAAAAGTTCTGTGTTTTGGACCGACAGACAATCAGTGCTCAAACACCTTCGTAGCAAATAGGATTGCCATCATCAGGGAAACTACAGAAATAAATCAATGGCGATATGTCAACACAAAAGTCAACCCTGCTGATGTTGCCACCAGGGGGCAGACTGCAGACTGCAGACAAGTTCATGGACAATCAGAAATGGACCCACAGCCCAGACATTCTTTGGGGATTGGAAAGAGACTGGCCAACTTATCCCCCGGAGTTCAGCTCACTCTCTCTCGATGACATAGAGGTCAAAAGAAACCCAACTGTAAGTACAGCTATTGTCAAAGGCAATGGAAATCCTACTAGCAAACTTCTAACACTTCTCCAGCTCGAAAAGATTAAGAGTTGCAGTGGCGTGGATTCTAAAACTCAAAGAAACTCTGAAGCAGCTAGCCCAAAACAGAAAAGAGCTCAACTCTTCGTTTCTGCGCCCTCCAATATCCTCAAACACAGTTATGCAAAGCCCAGGAAATGCAGTGGACCAAAAGATGGCTAGTTTCAAAGCCACATTGGATGGGCAGGTCAATGCTTTGAAAGATCTAGAGCATGCAGACATCTCATACACAAAGTCAATTCTTTCCAGACGAAATAGGAACATTACAAACAACTGGTTGTTAGAAGGACAAGTAGCATCTACAAGTTAGACCCAGTGTTAAAGGATGGTGTGATCAGAATGGGAGGTCGCTTGAGGAGGGCAGCAATGTCACAATTTAAATTCCCCCTCATACTCCCCAAAGATTCACCTGTATCCATACTCATTCTAAGAGACATTCATGAAAAAAACAGGACATGGAGGAAGGAACTACATTCTCTCAGAAAAGATACTGGATTGTCAAAGCAAATTCAGCGGCAAGGAAAATAATCAGTGAATGTGTCATGTGCAAAAGGCACAAGAGTTGGAGAGCAAGAGATGGCAGACTTGCCACAGGAAAGGCTTGAGCCAGACTTACCTGCATTCACCAATGTAGGTGTCGACTATTTTGGCCCCATCGAAATTAAGAGAGGATGGTCTACATTTAAAAGGTATGGAGTGTTATTCACTTGCATGACCAGAAGGGCCGTTCATATCGAAGTAGCTAACTCCCTTGACACAGACTCTTGTCTCAATGCTTTGAGACGATTCATCTGCAGAAGAGGACAAGTAAAACACTTTCGGTCCGACAATGGAACTAACTTTGTTGGAGCACAAAGAGAACTAAAAGAGGCGCTCTCTGCACTGAACCAGCATAAAATTAATGGAGCATTGTGTCAAAAGGGCATACAATGGACATTCAACCCCCCTGGAGCATCCCATCATGGAGGAGTATGGGAGTGTCTCATAAGATCAGTAAGACAGGTGCTCAACTTTGTACTGAACCAACAGACTCTGGATGAGGAGGGACTGCAAACCCTGTTATGTGAAGTAGAAGCCATTCTCAACAGCCGCCCAATTACTACAGTCTCCAATGACCCCCAGGATTTGAAGCCTCTCACCCCAAATCACATCCTCCTTCTGAACACCAAGCCCATCCTGCCACCTGGAGTATTTGACAAGAACAACCTATGCTGTTGGAAGCAGGTGCAATACATGGCGGATTTATTTTGGAAGCGATGGAGTCAGGAATATTTACCCCTCATACAAGAGAGGCAAAAATGGTGTAAACCTAAAAGAAACTTCACGCCTGGAGATGTGGTCTTGGTTGTTGACCCCTCTGCTCCACGTGGCTCCTGGATTTTGGGAAGAGTGTTGGAGGTCAGGGCAGACTCTAAAGGATTAGTAAGAGCTGTAAAAGTCAAGACAAGAACCTACGTCCTGGAGACGCCAATAACCAAGATCTGCCTGCTGCTAGAAAATAAACATTAATGTTTGCAACAAATTCCTGACCTCCCTTGGATTAAGAATGATAACATTATGATTTCCTTTATTTAAGTGAAAGTAACACACAAAAGTAGTTCCGATTCCTGAATAAGTTTAATGCTGAAGTATTGGCTAATGTAGGCTCCTTTAAATATATTGCAATTGTTTTTGTGTTAACCAAAAACACAATTAGGGGCCAGTTATGTAGGAGCCAATTTGATAGTTTATATTTAATTTTGTTAGTAAATTTGTATATTTACATATTTTTGCGTGATTTGTTAATGCTCATGTCTTTGCAGGTCCAAAAGTTATAAAGGAGTGTGCTGCAGCCTAGTGGGGGGCGGACTGAAGGAGCATACAGTTTTTAGACCTTGCGTGGCTTGTATAGATGCCTTAATACCTCAGTTAACGTTTAGTTCATGTAATCATTTTCTTTAAACCTTTTGTAAACACGAAGTAAATAAAACACTCTGAGTTGGAACGCACTATCTGGACATTATTATATTTTTCGGTTCAAATATTTCTACAAGCAAACAAGCGTCAAAGGTCTCAGTCAGTCCAAGAGTGATACAAGGAAAACAAAGTGGTCGCTATACAAACAAAACCAAGAGGGGCCAGTAACATCACCCCTGTTGCCCGTGGAAGTAGCATTTTAAGTACTTGGGTACAATCATTGATCGCACTTTAAGTTTTTATGAAAACTCAGAGAGTATTTTTAAGAGAGCTAACCAGCGATTGTTTTTAATTAGAAAGCCAAGGAGTTTCAGGGTCAGTCAACACATTCTTGAGATGGCATATAGGGGCCTGGTAGAAAGCATTTTACATTTTAATAAAACAGCTTGGTATAGCAACCTGAATGTGAAAGACAAAAACAAGCTTTATAAAATTGTTAATATTGCAGGGAAGGTGATTGGCAAGTCACAAAGGCAGCTTGGTGATGTATTTGATAGGGCAGTACTCAGGAAGGCCAGACAGATATCAGCAGACACCCTACACCCACTAAACTCAGTTTGAGTTGCTCCCATCTGGCCGTCGATTCAGGGTCCCAAGGGCGAGCCGGAACATTTATAAGAGATCTTTTATTCCCCATTCCATACAGGCACTGACTGTAAACTGAAATCACTTTTAAATGTGTTTCTTGTAGGTCGTAACCTACCTTGTAATTTTAACTGTGGTGTTACTGTTGCATATCTGTTCGGATTCCACTAAGGTGGACAATAAAGTCTAATAATAATAATAAAATCACATATTTATAAATCTAAGTTCTCCAATCATAAACCTTCCTTTGCAATTTTTAAAAACGAAGTCAAACAGTACATTACAACAATCCTAAAGGCCTACTCAACAAAAACAGGAGAGCTATCAAAACCTTGCATCTATTTACCCTGTTTAACATTTATTTAGTGCTGATTTGTGATTTTGTTTTTTCTGTCAGCCTTATGCTCCCCTGGTATTGTCTGCTCCTCTGTTTTATGTGTTCACCATGCTATTTGTAAATAGAAGCATTCATTTATTTAAAAGCTAAAAATGCTACATACTGCGGTGCCATAAAACTCAAAGAAGAAGAAGCATGACAAGCATAACCGTATTTTTTGTACTTAATAGTACTTACTGATACTTGAGTATTTTTAAAAGCAGGTAGTGTCCAACTTTTGTACTTGAGTAGAAATTGAAATTGAAGACTTTCACTTCAAGTGTATAGGATAAGTGCATAGGATTTGTGTACTTCGTTCACCACTACTGATAATAAACACAAGTTTTAAATAAAACGTCATTAGTTGAAGTTGGAACAAAAAGTTCCCGCAGTGCCCACAATACAAGCAGCAGTGTTAGCCGTATTTAATGTATTAGCTGGAAGTTATTGTAGTCGTAGCGCCGTTAATTATTTCATTTGTAATCTGACAATAATGTCTTCTGTTGAGAGTTTGAGAGAGTTGCTGAAGAAATATTCAGAGTTTTTAAAAACACTATGGTCGAGTACAAGAAAATGATCAATCGTCAGTGCAGACTGATTATTGCGGCGTATACCACTAAAACAAACAGACCAGACCCACCAAAACAACTAAAACGCCACAGCAGGCTGAAACATGAGGATTTACACTGAAGACGCGTCACGCTGAACCATCGTACATATTGAGTCTCTTTATTACGCTATTTCACATACATAGAAAACCAATCACTTACTTTGAGTGATGCATGTTGTAAGTAGTGCAAAAGGTACCTCAGAGACATCAGTGAAAGATGTTGACGACGATGGTAACGGTCAACAGAAAGTTCTTCCCCATGCTCACCCTGCAGCCATGATCAACCCAAGCTTCCTCACAGGTGAACACACACACACATTAATACAGACACCACGCCCCCGGTCACACCCACAGTAACTGATGACGTCATGATGCGCGTGCATGTACACTACAGTGCAAAGAAAAGAGAGGAAACCCAATAAAAACCCAAACAAACCCAGTGTATGGCTCCTACACTGATCATTTGGAAACCCGAGATAAAGTTACACAGGATAGGTGTGTAAAGATTCATTATATAAATTACACAAAACAGAGGAATTAGATTTATAAAAACCTTATCCTAAGGTTTTAAATATATACTGGTTTCCTGTCTCCTTTACCATCACAGTACTGTGATGGCCCCAGGTTTGGGCCCTCTCTTGTTCTTTGTATCTTGCTGTGTTTTGTCCCTTTAATCCAGGTAATTGGTGGGTGGAGTTGACACCTGGTGTGAGATGCAACACCAGCCCCGCCTGCTCAGGTGGCTATAAAGGAGCCTGTTTGATGATTTGACTCTCTCCTTCTCCTGGCCTGTCGACTGATTCTGTTCTGTTTGGTTCTTTGTGTTCTTTACTCCACTCACACATACGCTGCATACATACTGATCTGACAGACACCTAAATGTAAATGTAAATGCTCCGTACTTGTATAGCCCCTTTCTAGTCTTTTTTCGACCACTCAAAGCCCTTTACACTACATCTGCATTCACCAGTCACACACATTCATACACTGAGCCTAAGTGCTCAAACAGAAACTAACATTCACACTCACTCATACACTGGCAGAACAGCCGCCAGGGGCAATTCGGGGTTCAGTATCTACCTACAATTGTATATTTTGCCTAATTTACTTATTAAAATATCTATTATTATTTTCAGACTGTGTGGATTCCCACTTTTGTCACTTACTGTTGAGCCAGGTTGTGACAGTAATAACATTAGCCTGTTCCTTTTGATCTCTGTCCCTACAGATGGGGGCGGAGCTAGACTGTCAGCACAGTGGGGGCGGAGCTTTATCGTGGGCACACCTGCTAAAAAGATATACATATTAACCAAGTTTACATGATCCCAGACTTACTCCAAAAGTCCACACAGTCTATCTGCTTCGCTGCTGCCGAAGCAGCCTTTCTACTAAATGTTTTTTCTTACACCAGAAGTGCTGCGGTGCGTCCATAGACTGAGTGCGTCCAGGAAGCGTCCCAGCGTCAGGCAGGCTACACGCTTCACTGCAGAAATGTTCCTGAGAGGCTTCCAGTGGAAGTTGACGCCGTAAATAAACTGCTGCGCACGCGCAGCCTACATCCGTTCCTCAGAATTCCCATGATGCATGAGGGTGAAGGGAGTTTTCTTAAAATGTGCTACAGCGTATTGTCACATACCGTTGTTGTTTGTGTCTAATATAATCAGCTGAGCTAACCTTCATTGTCCACGTACTAGTGTGGGCCCTGGGTCGGCTGCCCCCATGCACCCATTATACTACTACTTATGCCTCCAGAGCTCCCACAGCAACATGTCTGAAAGGAGGAGGAGGTTCTGGCTGACCAGCAGCTCTGGATTCAGGAGAGGATCCCCGATCTGGACCAGGAGGACCCACAGCCTCCACAGGTTAAAGAGGAACAGGTGGAACTCTGTACCAGTCAGGAGGGAGAGCAGCTTGTAGTGAAGCAGGAGACTGACACCTTTATGTTGACTCCTACTTATGAGGAAAGTGACCACAGTGAAGCAGAACTGAAAAGTGACCACCAGCTCCTCTCTCACAGCTGTCATGTAGCTGAGAGCCAAAATCAGAAAGGAGTTGTGCCACCTCAAGTCCATTACAGACCCACTCCTGGACCCTTCTGTTTGCCTACAGAACCAACAGGTACTGTAGACGATGCAATAAACATGACGCCAGCGCCCTGTTTGAGAATTTCAGATCTGCGTTCAACACCATCATCCAGGCTCTGCTGCAGGACAAGCTCTCCCAGCTGAGCGTGCCTGACTTCACCTGCAGGTGGTTCATAGACTTCCTGTCTGACAGGAAGCAGCACGTGAAGCTGGGTAAACATGACTCTGACTCCAGGACCATCAGCACCGGTTCATCTCAAGGCTGCGTTCTTTCTCCCCTGCTCTTATCCCTGTACACTAACAGCTGCAAGCTGCACCTCCAGTCACCAGTACGTCAAGCTCCTGAAGTTTGCGGATGACACCGCCCTCATGAGACTCATCAAAGGGTGTGATCTATAAAAAACAAACTCTGAACCACGCATACGCACATAAACTAGGGAAATGAGCAACGGCGACTCATGTGGCAGAAGGATGAAACTTTTGAAATGAATACTATTTTGTAAAAAAAATGGGAATATTATCTCTTAATATTATAGGCCAATAAAATTTATAATAATTTGTGAAACAGATGAAAACCTTTCTGAATAAACAAACACCTGTTTGATTGATTTTCCTTGAGTGCGCAATAAAAAACAAAATTTAAGATCATTTGCAGCGCATACAAAAAAAACATGATTCAGGATAATACACACAAATGGAGTTCACTGTTTTTGCATAAGAATGCAGGGCAATTTATTCTCATAAATAAGGTGAACAGGAGGACAAATTACATTTAAACTGATGCAGTTTTTGTTGCCTCAGTCCAGCAAACACGAGTGCATAGTTTCCTATATTGTTATCAGATGTTCGTTGCCTTTATGTATTTTAGCCAAACTGTGCCCCAAAGTGGGGATGTGATGCACTGCTTGTAAAAACACGGCATGGGAAACAAGATAGCACTTTTCATTTTCTTGTAGTGTACTTCTTATGTCACATGAAACAAGTCATATTTCTTTTAACTTATCTACTGCAGCGATTTTACAATCAAAAACTAAACTTGAGACTAAATGGTGATATATGCAGAGAGGATAATATTAAAAACTAGTGAGGCGCTGTTTGCAAATCTTTAAAGGTATTAGATGTTAACTTGAATTTTTACAATGATAATTGCTTCAGGTTGTCAAGTTTAAGTTTGAAAAGGAATAGCTATATTTAGAGTCAGAATCAGAATCGGCTTTATTGACAGGTATGTAATAATAATAATAATAATAATAATAATACATTTTATTTGTAATCCACTTTACATTTAAGACAAACCTCAAAGTGATACAGGTAAGATCATAAAAGCAAGGTAAAAACATCAGTGTAAAATATAGATAAATAGTGCAACGACATTATTGTGCAAGGTTAAAATTTCTGGTAAAAAGAAATGTTTTTAGTCCTTTTTTAAAAGTCTCAATAGTCTGTGGTGCCCTCAGATGGTCAGGGAGGGCGTTCCAAATCCGAGAAGCAAGTATGTGTACACATACGTGTAATTTAACTCAGGACTGTACACTGCTCACAATGTACTTACTACAAAATGTGCAGTGATCAGAGTGCAAAGGATGCAGGATTATGTACATGTCAGAGGTGGATGTGATATACAGGTACACATACACATACATGCATACATGTACACATGTACACAGTGCGATAGAGCATAGTGCTTCAGGAGTTTGACAGATGGGTTTCCTGAGGTGCAGTCGTTGGTGTAGAGGGGGAAGAGCAGTGGGGAGAGCACAAACCCCTGGGGGGCGCCAGTGCTGATAGTCCGGGTGCTGGATGTGATGTTCCCCAGTCTCACCTGCTGACTCCTGTCAGTGGAGGCTGGCACAGTGAACTCTAGGTGAGTTTGGTGCTGAGGATGTCCGGGATGATGGTGTTGAACACCGAGCTTAAGTCCACGAACAGGATCCTTGCATATGTCCCTGGAGAGTTGAGGTGTTGCAGGATGTGATGCAGTCCCATGTTGACTGCATCATCCACTGTTAGCCCTGTAGGCAAACTGCAGGGGGTCCAACAAGGGGTCTGTAATGTCCTTCAGGTGGGCCAACAACAGTCTTTCAAAGGACTTCATGAATACAGATGTCAGGGTGACAGGTCTGTAGTCATGAAGTCCAGAGATGGAGGGTTTTTTGGGACCGGGATGACTGTGGAGCGTTTGAAGCAGGTAGCTTCACACAGCTCCAGTGATCTGAGGAAGATCTGTGTGAAGATGGGGGCCAGCTGGTCTGCATAGATTTTCAGCTTCAGACTTCCACCCCTCCAAGACCTGTACACCTCCAGTACTCTGAGACAAGCAGGAAAGATTGTGGCCGACCCCTCCAGACACTCGCCTCCGGCAGGAGGCTGCAGTCCATCATGACCATGACCTCACGCCACATGAACAGTTTCTTCCCATCTGCAGCAGGCCTCATCAACAAGGCCCAGGACCCAGTGCTGTGTGCTCTGCCCCCTCCTGTTCACGCTGTACACCCACGACTGCATCCCTCGACATGAAGAGAACTCTGTTGTGAAGTTTGCGGATGACACCACCATCATCGGCCGAATTTCAACAACGATGAGACTTCATATCGGGAAGAAATTCATAATCTTGCCGAGTAGTGCTCAGAGAACAAACTACTGCTCAACGTTAGCAAAACCAAGGAGCTGATCGCTGATTTTAGGAAGAAGGAGATAAAGACACTTCTGTCTACATCAGTGGAGCTGAGGTGGAGCAGATTTCAGGTTACTGGGAATCAGCATCACAGAGAACCTGACATGGTCGTCTCACATCTCCACGCTGGTGAAGAAAGCTCAGAAACGACTGTATTTCTTGAAGAAGCTTAAGAAGGCAAAATTCCCACGCCAAGTTCCTGTAAGCTTTTATAGAGGAGCAATAGAAAGCATCCTGACTGGAAACATCACTAACTGGCATGGTTGTGCACGGCCCAGGACCGGAAAGCTCTGCAGTGGCTGATTAAAACTATTCAGAAGATCATTGGTACCCATCTCACGAGCATCAGTGATATTGGTGAGGTGAGGTGCCTACGCAGAGCCCAAAGGATACTACAGGAGAGTACCCACCCCTCCACAGCCTGTTCACCCTGCTGCCTTTTGGGAAAAGATATAGAAGTTTCAGCTGCCACACCACCAGACTGCAGAACAGCTTTTGCCCCAAACTATCAGAGTCTTAAACTCTAATTCATCCTCAGCACTGCTCCAGTGATGATAGTTTATTTCTGTTTACCATTTTTCATAATTGATTCCTTATCATGTATATTGTTTGCTATGTAGCAGAATGGATTTACAAGGCTCAATTTCACTGAAATTCAAATTCAAATTAGCTTTATTGGCATGAATGTATAGCAACAATATTGCCAAAGCTATATATAAAGTACATAAGGACAATTAATTTCATACATTTCATTAGATAAGGAAATAAAACAGCAAAAGTTGTGTTTGTGTGTGTTAATACAAAATAAAATAATAATAAAAAAAATTAAATGTAAAAATTCCGTAAAAATTGATATTTAAAAAAAGTAGTGTTAGAAAATGAAAATAATACATTCAATTAAAATAAATAAATAAAACAGTAAGCCTGTGTGTGTGTGTGTGTGTGTGTGTGTGTTAAAATAAATAAATAAGTAAAAATTTTAAATTTTAATTATATTCCTGGTGAGGGGTTGACCAAAGAATTGAGTTACAGCCAACTGCTGTCTTTGAAGAATTTATTTATTATATTATTATTATATTATTATATTACTAACATAAGGAGTATAGGTGAGGAAGGTTTAAGGATAAAAACACAATACATATATATCTATAAGCCATAACGAGAACAGTAATAATAAAAATAATGATATTAAAAGATCATACATAAAAGAGTAAAGGTAAGAGGACACAATTTTCTGCCATAACAAATGGCAGTAACGTGTGTGTTAAAAAAAAAAATATTCAAAATTCAAATAAATTAAATAAATGAGACAATAACATGTTATTATAATAATATATTAAAAAATTAAAATAAAATGAATAGATAAAACCGTATGTATGTGTGTGTGTATATTGGGCAAAAAATTAATTAAAAGATAATTAATTACTTCATTTAAAAAAAAAAGACTAAAAAAATCTGTATCAAATGTGAGATTTAAAAACACAGCAATTACTAAAATATCAAACAGTGAAAATAATAATAATTTGAAAATTAGTACAATTATTTATTAGTCTAAGTTTCCACTGGTTCTCCTCACTTCATGGCATGAGGAGACATATTTTGCAGCAATTATTTCACATTTGGGCATTGATCCCAGTAAATAGGGGAGTTTCTGTGTGTGTGATATGAATTTGAATTCGGGGTATATTTGGGAAATCTTTGCAAAGTGTTTTTGTCTTGGTGTTTTATATTTAGGGCATGAGGTTAGAAAGTGCAGCTCTGTCTCTACCTGTCCCCTGTCACACTGGGAGCAGAGTCTCTCCTCTTGTGGTAGCCAGCTCTGTCTGTTGCGACCCTCTTCTATGGCCAGGCTGTGTTCACTCAGTCTATATGTTGTCAACATTTTTCTTAGTTTGGGACATTTTATTGTACTCAGGTAGTTTGCCAGTGTGAATTCTCTTTTTAGGGTCAGATAACATTGGAATTTACTTTGTGTTTTGGTCGTTTCTTTCCAGCATTCAATATATTTCGCTTTTTGGCTGACTATGTACAGACCCAGCGTACGGCAGAGCTGTAAAAGCTGCATACCACTTGTATTAGTAAGCTTGTCAAAGCTCTTTCTATTGGGACATTCAGGGAGGGGGAAGCAGGTGCTTCCAGGTAAGTGTTTGTCTCCCTGGGTGTTCATAGTGTCAGCTCTTTCCCCTGTTCGAGCATTCAAGTCCCCACAGAGTAATACATTTCCTATAGTTTTATAATGGTTAACTTCCTCCTCAAGAATAGAGAAAATATCTGGGTTGTAGTAGGGGGATTCTGATGGAGATATATAGATGGCACACATGTAGACATGTTGCTCAGCACAAATTATCTGTTTGATAATTTTCAACCATATATAAGCTTCTTCTTTTTTAAAAGCTGTGATAGACCGGCTCAGTTCTGATTTACACCATATATTCAGGCCTCCTGAATCTCTGCCTTGGGTTATTGTGGGGTTTTTTGTTGATGTTAGCCGTAAGGACGACCAGTGGAAACATCTTCTCTGCACCATGTCTCCTGTAAAATTATGATGTCAGTCTTTTAATGAAAAGAAAAAAGTGTAAAAAGAGGAAAACAGTGTTGTAAGTAAATGAATAAATTATTAAGATATAAAATATTAATATTAATATTATAGGACCTCCAGGCTGGGGGGCTGTCTGGGTATCAGAGGCCAGTGTTGTGTTGGCTGTGAAGTGGGCTGTGGGTTGTGATGTTGGTGACGCGGTGGATTTGGTGACCTGGCCATCCTCTCTGACAGCTGGGGGTGGATGCATGGTGGAGGTCTGGATGGTCTTGAAGGTCTAGCAGGTCCTGGAGGTCTGCATGGGGTCTGCATGGTGTGGTTAGTGGTAGAAGAAAGTGGTAGAAGGGCTCCTTCCAAGGGCAACATCCTTCAGGGTCCTAGCAATCGTGGGGACTGCATTTCTGTGTAGGTGTATGTTATCATACAGGCAGTCCAGGTGGACAGTCGGGTGGTGGGCCAAGAACACGTTGGGTTTGAGGGCACAGTCCCAGGAGAGGCTGATATTCACTCTGTGAATGGTGTGGGGGTGGAAGTCTTTCCTGTGCAGCAGCATAGATATGACTATCTTGCTGGTAGGGAATTTGGTGGAGGCTTGCTCAATGACTCTCCTCAGAGAGTCTGCCAGTCTGTCCTGTTGGGACCTTAAGTCGTTGGTGCCTGTATGAATGATGATGTAGCTAGGTGAGCCTAGCTCAGGCACTGTTAACAGCTCCAGGGCACTCCTGGTGTTGAGGCACAAGATCTTCTCCGCTCAGTGTCTTGGGAATAAGGTCTTTTTGTCACGCTGTGTGCCTGCCTGCCTATTTTAGTTCTTAGTTTTGTTATTTCAGTCTTTTCTGTATCTGTTATGTAGTCTATATTGTTGTTTATCTGGTTATTATCCGTCATCTGGTGTTCAGTGGTGTTTTGGTATTTTCCTGATCTCAGTTCTGTTCCAGTCTCATTTATTAGTTTCTGTACCATCATGCTTGAGTTCTGTCTGTTTGCTAGGTGTCAATTTATGTTCTTTGCCAGTTTCATTAATTAATCTGATTGTGATCACTCTGCTTTAGTCTCTGCATAGCCTTTATTATTATTATTATTCATCTGCATCTTTAAGTTACTTAGTATCTGTCTTGTCTCGTATCTTAGTTCCTAGTTAGGAGTCTTAGTTCTTAGTCCTGTACATTAGTTCATGCCTTAAGTGTTCACTCCTGGTCTGTGTTCTTCTGTGTTTTGCCCATGTCTGCTCTGAATTCTCTTTTATCTTTGCTTCAGTCTGTGTTCCTTGTTATTAGTGTGTTGGTGATCTGTCTGCTTGTGTCTGGATTAGTTTGTGTTGTTTATTATTCTGATCTGTTACTACTTACTTTGATATGGTCCACATTTAGCGTTCAGCAACTTGTGTTATGTCTGTTCCCCCTCAGCAATCTGCCTGCCAGCCAGTGTCTTTGTTTTCCCCTTCTGTCTGTCTGCCTGCCTCGTTAGTCCTGATACCGGTTACCTGTGTTGCTCCCTCCCTGCTTGTTAGCCCCTGTGTATAAATGTTTGTTCATTGCTTGTCCGATCATTGTTTGTGTTATGCCCTGTCTGTCGTGGCCTCAGTTTCCCTGTCTTGTTCAGTGTTTTGTCCTGCTATTTCCCAGCTCATGTTGCTACTGCTGAGCCTGGGCAGTTAGATACAAAAAGGAGCACACACACTCAGAACTATAGAGTTTTAACACTGTGATCCTAACTTTACACTATAAAATAACACTTTAAATGATGACAATGTAGACCACCATTGCTCTAGTAATTAATGATAACAATTTAGGCTATAATGCTCTAAAATTATTCACAACGGGGTAAGTGATAGCTACTCCTGCCAGACAGTAAATTGTACTACACTTTTAGTGTAGTAATGTTAACACAGCATATCGTTAGTGAACACTAACTAAAATGTTATTTAATTATGTGGCACTGATAGAGGCCATTCTGCATGCTTAATTTTTGTTTCTTACTTTCAACATATTTTGCTAATAGAGCTTTCCAACGGTGTAACTTTGTGTTGAAAGGTTCTGGGAACGTAAAGGTTCAGAGACAGAAGGTTATCATAGTGTTCTTGCAGACACTCAGACACATCCTCAGTGTTGTATCCTGGAGTCATTGGGTGTTTCGGGTCTTGCAACAAACAGCCTCATCCAGGCTACCTGACTGAAGTTGATCAGAACTCAGCCTGTGTCCGAGTGGCATTCTACTGACCCCAAATGTCCCCCCTTTTTAGCCAGAACCATCTGGATGCTCTCTCTGCCACCTCAACATTGTTTTTAATGGCTCTCCTTCTCCATGCTCCCATACTTAAAACGGACAAAGTTATTATTGTAGGGGATTTTAATATTCATGTGGACGTTGAGAAGGACAGCTTCAGTACTGCGTTTATCTCTCTGTTAGATTCCATTGGCTTCTCTCAGAGTGTTCATGAACCGACTCACTGTTTTAACCACACCCTCGACCTTGTTTTGGTATATGGTATTGAAATTGAACATTTAGTGGTGTTCCCACAGAAACCCTCTTTGTCCGACCCTCTTTGTTTGATAACTTTTGAGTTGGTATTGCTGAACTACACGCCATTGGGCAAAAATTTCTATACAAGATGTCTGTAGCTAAATTTAAGGATGCGATTCCATCAGCTCTAAATTCATTATCAAGTCACAAAGTAACGGAGGACTCCTATGCTAGTTTCAGTCCCTCCCAAATTGATCATCTTGTTGATAGTGCTGCAGGCTCGCTGCGAATGACACTGGACTCTGTAGCCCCTCTAAAAAAGAAAATACTAAAACAAAGACAGTTAGCTCCATGGTATAATACTGAAACTCGCAAATTAAACCAAATATCGCGGAAACTTGAGAGGAATTGGCGTTCCACCAAAGTGGAAAATTCTCGTTTAATTTGGCAAGATAGTCTTAAAACTTATAGGAAGGCCCTCCGTAATGCTAGAGCAGCGTACTACTCGTCATTAATAGAGGAAAATAGGAACAACCCCAGGTTTCTTTTCAGCAC
>NC_060150.1:51813698-51817249 GCF_021292245.1 Micropterus dolomieu | reverse complement strand
TGTTATGCAGATGATACTCAGTTATATCCATCGATCAAACCAGATGAAACTCATCAGTTAGCTAAACTTCAAATGTGCCTTCAGGATGTTAAAACCTGGATGACCTGTAATATTCTAATGTTAAACTCAGATAAAACTGAAGTTATTGTTCTGGGGCCTAAGCACCTCCGTGACGCATTATCTAAAGATATAGTTTCCCTTGATGGCATCGCCCTGGCCTCCAGCACCACTGTGAGGAATCTTGGAGTTATCTTTGATCAGGACATGTCGTTTAAGTCTCACATTAAGCAAATTTCAAGGGCCGCCTATATTGCGAAAATCAGGAACATCCTGTCTAAAAATTATGCAGAAAAACTAGTCCATGCATTTGTTACTTCTAGGCTGGATTACTGCAATTCCTTCTTATTAGGCTGCTCAAAAAAGTCCAGTAAGACTCTTCAGCTGATCCAGAATGCTGCAGCACGTGTTATTACGCATATTTCTCCTGTCTTAGCTTCTTTGCATTGGCTTCCAGTAAAATCCAGAATAGAATTTAAAATCATTCTTCTTACCTACAAAGCTCTTAATGGTCAGGCACCATCTTATCTTAAAGAGCTCATAGTACCTTACTACCCCACCAGAGCACTGCGCTCCCAGAATGCAGGGTTACTTGTGGTTCCTAGAGTCTCCAAAAGTAGACTTAGGAGCCAGAGCGTTCAGCTATCAAGCTCCTCTCCTGTGGAACCAGGTTCCAGTTTGGGTTCAGGAGGCAGACACCATCTCCACATTTAAGAGTAGGCTTAAGACTTTCCTCTTTGATAAAGCTTGATAAAACACAACTTCTCCCCTTTCCAGTAGTCTTGTGCTTTCTCGTCCTCTCCTCTCATCACTTCCTGCAGGTTTTCTGGCTCTGGAGCTGTGGAGTCTGGATCTGTGGCTGCGGGTCACCTGCTGCCCCCGTGTTCCTGCTCAACACACTCTGCTGCAACGACTATTGTTACTGGTCCTATTGTTATTATAATCATTAACATTGCGACTGTTACCATTGGCACTACTATAAATATCTGTACCATTTTTCATTTAGTCTATAGCAACATCACCTTTACTGTCTGTACCTCTGTGTGTGTATATTATATAGGCTGCCTCCCTCCCCTCTCTCTCTCCTTCCATCCCTCTCTTTTGCTCTCTGTTCCTCTCCTGCCCTCTCCCTCTGTTAAGATGGGTGACTGAGTTGAGCAAGTTGGAGGACCCAAATGCAGGACGCAAGGCAGAGGAGGTGCAGTGAACCGAGGTGATTTATTAGAACAAACAGAAGGCGAGCACACTTACTGATTGAGTGGCTAATACAGAGTCCAAAACAAGGTTAGTTCAAACAGAAAACCAAAATCCAAAACGAGCAGGGAAACACGGAGACACAACGAGGAAGGCTGGCAACCGGACAACACACAGCAACACTGGGAAACATCATACAATGATCCGACAAGGACAAGACAGAAACACCAGGTATATACACACAGGGACTAACGAGCAGGGCGGGAGCAACACAGGTGAAAGACATGAGGCTAACGAGGAACAGGCAGGGAGAGAGCGAGCAGGGGAAAACAGAGACAGACATGCAGAGGGATCACTGGAGTAACAGACATGACAAGGGTTACCGAACACTAGACAACAGACAAGACAGAGACGGACATGAGTGAACCCCAAAACACAACAGACTATATAACTGATACTGGACACAGGACAGAATCCCAAACACTAAGACATAAACCGAGACACAGAACGAGGAGCTAAGACACAGAATACAGAGCAGACTAAACTAAAATAATGCAGACGAGGAACAAGAAGTAAATACTAAAACATAACCGAGGCACAGGACTGGGAACAAAGACAAAGAACTGAAACACAGGACCAAGAGCCAAGATAAAAGACGAGACATAAACTACTAAGGACAAGGAACGAGAGAAACAGGCCAATAGACATACGAAACAAATGGCAAAAACTCAAACTCACAAGGAAGAGACTACAACTCATAACACCCTCTCTCTCTCTCTCTCTCCCTCTCTCTCCTTCACCCCAACCGGTCGAGGCAGATGGCCGCCCACCCTGAGCCATGGTTCTGCTCGAGGTTTCTGCCTCTTAAAAGGAAGTTTTTCCTTGCCTCTGTCGCCTAGTGCTTGCTCTTGGTGGGAATTGTTGGGCTTCTGTA
Organism: Micropterus dolomieu; assembly: GCF_021292245.1. Lineage (NCBI taxonomy): Eukaryota > Metazoa > Chordata > Actinopteri > Centrarchiformes > Centrarchidae > Micropterus > Micropterus dolomieu. Next base: position 51,815,064 of record NC_060150.1, on the reverse strand, counting down.
AATAGCATCATAGAGTATGGTCTAGACCTGCTCTTTTATGAAAAGCGCTGTGAGATAACTGTTGTTGTGATTTGGCGCTATATAAATAAAATTGAATTGAATTGAATTGAATTGAATCAAACCAAACACCAAGGTTCTTTGCCACAGGCTTAATGTGATTTACTAGGGAACCAGCAGATGGCAGTATTTGTTTTGCCATCTGCTGGGACCCAATGACCAGGATTTCTGTTTTGTCTGAGTTCAGCTGGAGGAAATTATTTGACATCCATTTTTTAACTTCACAAAGGCAGTTGTTAAGTGAACTCAGCATTCCAGGGTCTGTGGATCTGACTGTCTGTCTAACATGATGTTGTGATCAATGGTGTCAAAAGCAGCGCTAAGGTCCAGGAGTACTAGGACTGAGCACATGCCTTCATCAGCAGACATTAAAAGGTCATTGGTGACTTTAAGCAGGGCAGTCTCAGTCCTGTGGTACTTCCTGAAACCAGTCTGAAACTTTTCAAATAATATGTTGTTTTCCAGTACAGTGAGCAGCTGTTTGGACACAATTCTTTCTAGAATCTTTGCAATAAAAGGCAGTTTTGAAATTGGTTTAAAATTATGTGGGAGGGAGGGATCTAAACCAGGTTTCTTTAAAAGTGGGTTCACGCAAGCCGTTTTAAAATAATCAGGGACACAACAAGTAGATAGGGAGATTTTGAAAACAGAGCTCAAATGGGGCCCAACAGAATCTATTACTTTCAGTAAAAACTTTGTAGGTACTACATCAAGTGGGCTGGAGGACACTCATTTGTGATACGGTTTTTAAAAGCTCAGACAAGTCGATGGGATAAAACTGGGTAAAACTGTCTTGTTGCTGGTGAGGAACCTCTGAGTAAGAGGCCTTGGGGGTAATAGAGGCTCTGATTGACACCACCTTATTGGTAAAATAAGATAAAAACAATTCACAGTCATCATTACTTCCAGCTGAGGCACAAGGAGGGGTTGGGTTTACCAGCTGATCCACAGTCTTAAACAGAAACCTGGGATTGTGTTTATGTGTAGTAATGAGTTCAGAAAAATAGTGTGTTCTCGCATCCTTAACCAAGTTATTGTAGTTAATTAATAAATCTTTCAGACTGAGGTAATGGACTTGGAGACTGGATTTTTTCCATCTGCGCTCTGCTTTCCTGCATTCCCTTTTTAGGCTGCGAATGCTGTCATTTATCCAGGGTTGCTTACTAGCTTTAGACGTAGGCCTAACCTTTAGAGGAGCAGTAATATTTAGTGACGACAAGCAGATATGATTGAAGTGATCGACCAGATTATTGGTGTTAGAATCAGACAGGTGTTGGCTTTGGCTCTGAAAGAATGTGCAAAACTTTGA
>NC_060150.1:51788871-51813598 GCF_021292245.1 Micropterus dolomieu | reverse complement strand
CTATTACTTTTAGTAAAAATTTTGTAGGTATTATATCAAGTGGGCTGGAGGACACTCTCATTTGTGATATTGTTTTTAAAAGCTCAGACAAGTCGATGGGATAAAACTGGTTAAAACTCTGATGTTGCTGGTGAGGAACCTCTGAGTAAGAGGCCACGGGGGTAATAGAGGCTCTGATTGACACCACCTTATTGGTAAAATAAGATAAAAACAATTCACAGTCATCATTACTTCCAGCTGAGGCACAAGGAGTTGGGTTTACCAGCTGATCCACAGTCTTAAACAGAAACCTGGGATTGTGTTTATGTGTAGTAATGAGTTCAGAAAAATAGTGTGTTCTCGCATCCTTAACCATGTTATTGTAGTTAATTAATAAATCTTTCAGACTGAGGTAATGGACTTGGAGACTGGATTTTTTCCATCTGCGCTCTGCTTTCCTGCATTCCCTTTTTAGGCTGCGAATGCTGTCATTTATCCAGGGTTGCTTACTAGCTTTAGACGTAGGCCTAACCTTTAGAGGAGCAGTAATATTTAGTGACGACAAGCAGATATGATTGAAGTGATCGACCAGATTATTGGTGTTAGAATCAGACAGGTGTTGGCTTTGGCTCTGAAAGAATGCGCAAAACTTTGAAACACTTTGTTCATTAAAGATGCGAGAACACACGGAGCTTGGTGAAGCGGCATGAGTAACAGGCGAATTGCAGCTAAAAACAATACATCTGTGGTCAGATATGGTCATGTCCACCAATTCCACAGAGGAAATTCTGACACCCAGGGTAAAAACCAAGTCCAGTGTATGACCAGTTAAAAACATAAAATCCAGATTTGCAGACAAGATAAAATCATTTAAGATAAAAGTCTTACTTGACAGAGATCTCACATTGAAGAGAGCCATTTTAAATGTGTTTGTTCTGGGTGCTGGAGTTGGTGCAGTTGTCCTAATCCTTAAGAGATTACTAATATTTCTGTGTGGGATGTGCACATTTCGGTTTACTGGTGTATGTGTGATGATGACAGGAATAGAAGTCTTTGGAACAACGCTGGGAGCAGATGGCTTTACATGCCAGCAGGTGGAGACAGTTGTTTGTGGCAGTGAGGCAGAGTTCTGTTCAGTGAGCGGTGGTGTGTCCAGGTGTGCTGCATGAATAATTAGTCATTCACGTAAATCATGTGTGGACCGCACCACATGCTGTATGTGAGCAGCTAACATTTCTGAGCCCTGTTTGTTTGGGTGAAGTCCGTCTGTCTTAAAAAGAGGCATTCTTTACCAGAAAATATTAAAATTATCCACATAAAACACACGGTGAGCCCAGCAGGCGGACTGGAGCCAGTCGTGGAGGCCAAGGACTCTACTGAAGCGGCCAGCACCGCGACCAACTGTGGGAATGGGACCAGAGATAAAAACGGACTTTCCACACTGCTTTAAAAAGTTAAAAAGACGGTTAAAATCTGATTTTGTCAGCTCAGACTGCTGAAGAGCTGTGTCATTTGTTCCGACATGGACTATCACTCTTGTGATGGAGGACGGGAGCGACGGCATTAGGACCTGGAGTTTTTTTAAAATGTCAGCCGTGGTGGCACCGGGGAAGCAGTGAGTGGTAGCGTTAAAGAAATGGATGTTTCTGGTTATGGAGTCACCAATTATTAGTGTGGTTGGGGAGAAAAGAGGACGAGGAGATGCCGGTTGTGGGGTTCCAGAGCAGGACTGAGCAGAATCTGCTTCAACACTGCGTGCGGAGTGAGGATGGAGTGTGTGAGCTGCCGAGTGTTGTGTTGGAGTAGCAGTAACACACCTGAGAGAAGGGCTACCTGACGGTGCAGGGTAGAGACGGCCTCCTTCAGGATCCTACGTCGGGAAGCGGAGGTTTTTGACCGGGATGACGGCAGCTGATCAAGCCCAGCGGCAGACCGGCGGCCCAGCGCGGGAGGAGATCCGTATCAGGGAGACTCGGAGCCGCAGGTGCATCCGCTGGTTGGACCGGACTATCGTCAGACAGGGCTGCATAGCGGTTGGAGATAGGCCGATGTCCGGAGGAGAGGCAGCCCCATCCGAGCCTCTCTTGCAGCCACGGACCACCACTTCAGCCCAGGTTGACTGATGCTTCAGAGTCGAGAAGGAGGAAAGCCTGGGAAGGCTAGAGGGGTCCCATAACATGGTGTCCTGGATGTTAGCGGTTGCGCTAAGAGAAACAATCTGTTTGGCTTGTACTGAAGCCACATCCATAAAGCCAGTCAGCAGGGAATCTTTCTCTTTGAGTTCCTCTGAAAGTCGTCGGATGTCTTCCATAATGTCAGAAATCTTCTTGTACGCTTTCTTAAGGAGTGTGCAGTCCTCATGGGGCAGAGTTATCTCGGCTAGCATAGTCACCGGAGCTTTGTTGTGATCAGTAGCGTTGATCGCGTTTTTACGGTCATCTAGCTTAAAATCCATGTCGGATGACTAAAATCCCTAACCCACGTAAAACTTAAGTTAAAAACTTAAGTTAAATAAAAAGGATATAAAAAATGTAACGAAAAGGTGTGGATTAAAACTGGATAAGAGTCCGGTTTAAGACGGAGCTTCCGACAGGTAGCTACAGACGCCAATGCATGCGCAGAGTGCAGATTACGTCATCAATTACGTCAGCGATCTTGTGACTTACCCGTGATTAAGGCTATACTTAGAATCATTTATCCTCATTGATGAACCCCACAAAGGATATTATAGCGTTTAAAAGCATTATTTGGAGGTGCATGCAATTCTCGGGAGGTATGCAAAACTCGCATAACACCGGATATTCCCATAACGTGCGGAGACATGGCGAGTAGCAGTTACCCGCTTAAAACACATTTCTGAGGACCCCTCTCCATTTTTCTAAGATGACTTGCCATCAGGTTCAAGCAACTGGTTTTGTTTCTGGTTTGGAACCCTTAGGTCTTGTTTATTACATCCATGTGTAATGTCAACTACTGACGTAACAACGCTTTTGTTTTTCTTTTTTGCGATATGACGGAGGGGAAATGAAACAAAGTTGGACTTATTTTAAAAACCTAAAAGATCCGGGGCTTTTGACAAAACATTCAGGGCTTAAGCCTAATTGCGCCGCCTGTGTCCTTCAGCTGAGCTTCTGCCTGCATTACTGCATCGACTGCCCTCCACTTCCTCCCTGTCCTCACCACAATCCCTGCACCACCCTTGATCTGCATGTGTTCTCATGTCCGTGCCACCATGAATTCCTGTCTGACTGAGCTGAATGGAAGCCTGAGCTTGTTGCTATTCCCATACAGCCCAATACTACTCAAGCTGCGTGGAAAGCCCAGCCATCTGCGAAAATAGCTGCTCACCTTTTGCCCAAAGCCCTCCGCTGCCGCCGAGGGAACTTCATAGATAGGCAGAGGCCAGAGGGTTCTTGGGAGGATTTCATGCAGGTAGACCCAGGCCCATAGCTCTCAGCCAGCCCTCCAGGTCAGCGCCGGTAGCCTTGATGGAGTCCATGTCCTTCAGGCTCCAGTTGAAGACCTTCCCAAGACTCTTCACAGGTTTCTCTGTGATGGACGGGATCTGGTCCTTTTCCAACTTGAAGTGGAACTTGTCAGTGACAGTGCATGATAAGGGTTTCATGAGAACGAGACAACAAGATATTTTAACACTGTGGAAGAAATATTCCATGTTAAATTACAGGAGTGGGGAGTCTTGGGGTCCTCCCCCAGAAAAGTTTGAGCATTCATTTTACTGCATTCTTCTGAAATTTTCTGCACCAATTTATGAAATGTACAAAATTGAACAAAATTATAAATGCAACACTTTTGTTTTAGCCTATGAGGGGGATGGATTATCTCAACACAGGAGAAGTGCTCATTAAACAGATTTTGACAGATTTGTGAACAATAGTTGAGAGAAATACGTCTTTTGTGTACATAGAGAGTCTTAGATCTTTGAGTTCAGCTCATGATGAATGAGCGCAAAAACAAAAGTGTTGCGTTTCTAATTCAGTGTATTTAAAAATATAATGGATAATGTCGTAGTAATATTTTTTGGACATTGCACTTTGTTTCTTCTATATTTACATTGCATTTTTTTTTAATTGTGCAATAAATTTTCTCAAATAATTTTAATTTGCAATTTAACATTTTGTTGTTGCTATTTTGCTTAAACAAATGCTTTCAAAAATGAAATGACTATCGTACTTTCATACTTTAAATAACATTTTGAATGGACCATAAATTACACTGTGGTATTTCTACTTAAACAATCTGAATACTTCTTCCACTACTGCTTACTTGTTATCTGTGCAAAATTATTATCTGCAAAGTAAAAAAAAAGATTTTGGAGAATTGAGTAATATTTAGCAAGGGCATCTGTACTTTTACTGAAATACAAGGTTTGTGTACTTCGTCCACCACTGCTGATAATAAACACAAGTTTTGAAGAAAATGTCATCTGTTGAAAGCGGAACGAAAAGCTCCCGCACTTCTGCTGTCGGAACTTAACAGTGTGACATCCGGCGGAAGTAAACAATACCAGCTCCAGCGTTAGCGGCATGTAAGGAGTTATTGTAGTCGTAGTGTCGCTAATTATTTAATTTCTAATTAAGCAGCAATGTCTTCAGTTGAGAGTTTGAGAGAGTTTGTCAACGAGCGACTAACTGCTGCTGCTGAAGAAATATTCAGAGTTTTTAAAAACACTATCGTCGAGTACGAGGAAGAGATCGATCGTCAGCGCAGACTGCTGGATATCGTTTGGAAACCCGATTTAAAGTTACACAGGATAGGTGAGGAAACATTCATGATATAAGTTACACAAAAGAGAGGCGATCGATTTATGTACGTTCAATTAAGCGTGTCTGCATTTTGTTCTTTATCATCACCATAATAGGAGTTAGTGATGGCCTTGTGGATAAGACACTTTGGTGTGAGAGATGCGGGTTCAACTCCCCATTGTGACACATCCACCAATGTGTCCCTGAGAAGACAATAAACCCCTAGTTTCTCCAGAGCTGTGCGACCTATATATAGCAACTGTAAGTCGCTTTGGATAAAAGCGTCAGCTAAATGAATGAATGAAATGTGGTAACGTTGGAATGTTCCTTTTGTTTACTGTCCCTCCAGAGCTCTCACAGCAACATGTCTGTAAGGAGGAGGAGGTTCTGGCTGACCAGCAGCTCTGGATTCAGGAGAGGATCCCCGGTCTGGACCAGGAGGACCCACAGCCTCCACAGGTTAAAGAGGAACAGGAGGAACTCTGTACCAGTCAGGAGGGAGAGCAGCTTGTAGTGAAGCAGGAGACTGACACCTTTATGTTGACTCCTACTTATGAGGAAAGTGACCACAGTGAAGCAGAACTGAAAAGTGACCACCAGCTCCTCTCTCACAACTGTCATGTAGCTGAGAGCCAAGATCAGAAAGGAGGCGAGCATGAAGACTCAGGATCAACTAGAGATGCAGAGCCAAAACTAAAGAATCAAGATCACAACAGCAGAAGCCCCAGAAACAATGTACACAAGTCTACCATGTCAGAGGTTCACCATAATCCTCACACAGGTAAAAAGTCTTTCACATGTGACACATGTGGAAAAGGTTTTCAGTACAAATCAGATTTTCAGACACACCTGAGAATTCACACAGGTGAAAAGCCGTATTCTTGCAAAACATGTGGGAAATCTTTTAGCCGGAGGAGTCACTTGAATGTCCACATGAGAACCCACACAGGTGAGAAGCCGTATTCCTGCAAAACATGTGGGAAATCTTTTAGTGAGAGGGGTCACTTAAAACTCCACATGAGAACCCACACAGGTGAGAGACCGTACCTTTGCAAGACCTGTGGTAAAATATTCCGTGACCCTTCAACATTGAAAAACCATCTGAGAACCCACACAGGTGAGAAGCCGTATTCTTGCAAAACATGTGGGAATTCTTTTAGCCGGAATTGTTACTTGAAACTTCACATGAGAACCCACACAGGTGAGAAGCCATATTCTTGCAAAACATGTGGGAAATCTTTTAGCCGGAGGAGTCACTTGAATGTCCACATAAGAACCCACACAGGTGAGAAGCCGTATTCTTGCAAAACATGCGGGAAGTCTTTTAGCCGGAGGAGTCACTTGAATGTCCACATGAAAACCCACACAGTTGAAAAGCTGTATTCTTGTGAAACATGTGGAAAAGATTTCAGAGTTGGTGGTCAATTGAAAATCCACATAAGAAGAAAACATGGTAGCACTTTACAATAACTACACACTATAAAGCATTAGTTAAGTATTAGTAAATACAGAATTCATCATTTATAAAGCATTGTTCATATCTTAATAAACATTAGTAAGTCATTCATAAACACAGTTCTAAATGTGTTATTCTTTATTATCTACACCAGTGGTCGGCAATTGGCGGCCCGTGGGCCAGAACTGGCCTATCCAGATTGCTTTGATAGCAGAAAAATAAAAAATAAATAAATTGATGACTAATACTGAAATAGATCTCAGTCATGACAGCTACAGTTACTCACATAATCACTTATAATCATTTAATCATTTAAGAGGACTTAAATGATTGTGCCTCCCAAAAAAAAGTGCAAGAACGTTTTCTTTTACACCAGTGCTTCATGTTGAGTTTATTGAGAGCTTTTACTTTGAAATGTTCTGAAGGACATCCGAAAGAGTCTCTGGCTTACTTGACACAGCTCTGCAAAAGCCATCACTAAATGTGTGATTGGATTCCCCTGAATTGAATGAAAATTAGTGTCCATAGATTTATAAATGCAGATCAAACGCTGGGACGCACATACACTGCAGCACAAGCTTTATTGTGAAAAAGTGTCCTTATAGGCTAATCAATTTGTTTGACAAGGGGGAAAAAAAGTCAGCCAGATTTTGGAATTGAACTTAAAACTCCTCCAACGGGAGTCCCGCACTTTACCAACTGAGCTAAACATGCTCATGAATATCTAAGGCTTTGAAATAATTTGACTGAAATAATGTTATGGCCCGCCATGTAACAGCTGGAAAAAAATTTGGCCCGATGTCAGACTTATTTGCTGACCCCTGATTTACACACTATGAAGCAGTTGTTAAGTATTAGTACATTTTTAATTCATCATTTATAAACCATTGTTCTTATGTTAATACACATTAGTAAGTCATTTATAACCATAGTTATACAAATTGTATTCTTTCTTAATAAGCTCATCTATAATGTGCTTAATAATTGTATTTTCATACTTATATATATATATATATACATGATCGGTTCACTATAAATAAAGTATTATTTTAATGACAAACCATTTATATATGAGTTCTTAATGGTTCATAAGATCATTTGGAAAGTTAAAAAAAATTATTACATAACTGCCTTTTTTTTTTATACTTTCCCGAGAAAGAATATAAACAATCTCAGCATGACTCGTAAATCTACTAGTGGCAAAGCCCAAAGGACTACCCGAAGATGCCCCAGCTAAAGTTGCTGGTGGCGTGAAAAAGCCTCACTGTTACAGGCCCGGTACTGAATTCCTGAGACAGATCATCTGTAACTAAGAGCTCATTAATGATGTGCCTAATTATTGTATTACATAAAAAGTATTATTCCAGTTAGAGATCCCCAATGGTCAGATTATAACTTGAAGCCTGCGTGTGTTCCATGATTAGACCTATGTTGCAAAAATACTGTATGGGTCTGTGTACCATACCAGTACAACTGTAGTATGGAGATGACATTAAAATATGAAATGTATAAAGTCATCTCAGTGGTAAACATAGACTCCTTCCATTTTGTTTTGCACATTTTGAGTCTATTTCTGAAGCTTGTCTGCACAGACAGCTGTTTAAGTCACACAAGTATCCCGCTGTATTTTATTTGACCAGAACAACATATTACTTATTCATCAAACGGGCAAGAAGTTCTTTGCAGACCCTATTATGCGGAAGAAAGTCACATAAGGACTGTTCTTTCCAGGATTCAAACCCAGACCTCTTGAATGTGGGGCGCTGTTCTACCGTATGGTTGTGTGCAATGGAAAGTAATTACCTATTACTAAACGTCTCTTTTGTTGTCGACTTCCGTTGTGGTTCTCTTCCATTGCGGCTTTTTGTGTTGTGGCTTTTGTATTCGTGTTGTGGCTTTTTGTATTCGTGTTGTGGTTTTTTGTATTCATGTTGTGGCTTTTTGTATTCTTGTTTTTGTATTCGTTTTGTGGCTTTTTATATTTGTGTTGTGGCTTTTGTATTTGTGTTGTGGCTTTTTATATTTGTGTTGTGGCTTTTGTATTTGTGTTGTGGCTTTTTGTGTTTCCGTTGTGGCTTTTGTATTCGTGTTGTGGCTTTCGTATTTGACCTCTGGGCCACCGTAGTTAACACCCCCTTAGTGTTGTTTTTGGAGAGAATGTTCCAGCTGCAGCCTGCAAACAAACGTGACGGAAGTTGACCTTCCATATATGGTTTGTCCCAGAAGCCACCGCGTACAAAACGTATAGCTGTTAAATAAACAGTGTCTATTGTGTTGCTGTGCAGCCTCCGGTAACGTTACTGAGACCCATCGGCACCATGGTCGGCACTTGCGGAGCTTCTCATCTCCGAACACTTTTTCAAGTTCTGTTGTTGGCCTCTAAAGAATGAAACGGTTTGCATTTGCAACTATACTGTACGTCAGCCGAGATTAACATCACCACATTTTGCGTGGTGTCTTCTGGGACAAACCATATTCAGAAGGTCAACTTCCGTCAGGTCTGCGGGCTGCAGCTGGACCTGCGCTGTGTTCGAAAAGTCTTTTTTGCTTAGGAAGGTTCCTAACTGAGTGAAGTGAACCGGAAGTATTTCAGTGGCAGCCATGATAAGAGCTGTTCGAATTCTCTAAAAGCTAAAGAAAGGTGCCTCAATGCTTCCTTTCATATCTCCTTTAGCATAGGTTACACCTGACCATGCTTTATGAAAGGAAAGGAGAGAATGCCGGCCCACATTTCCAACATTTAAAGCGACGCGTGTTCTCAATCTCAAATGATGAAATCCATTGACCGTAGTTAGCAAGATCCTTGCAATACAGACACACATTATGATACTTTAATAAGAATCACAATTAACTTCTTTCTTTTGGTTTGTTTTCTTTTGGCTTATTTGCAGCCTACTGTTTCAACGCCATTTTCTAGAAAGTGTTTTCTACAATAAAAAAAATAAATCACCAACCATGACGGATAAAGGATGTTGATCACCATGGAAGTTACCAGTGGCTATTAAGCCTTTTCTCTCTTATGCCATAACTCTAATATGCATACTTAAACTGTCAACAGTAGGCCTGAGACCCATGTGAGCTCTTCTAACGTTATAAAAGTGAGGATAATGTTGCAGCGTGTAACCTCTCGTTATGTACTGCAGCCATCAGCAATATCATTAATTAATTTTACTTCAGTCACAGATCAAGCTGGATGACCTCTAGGCGTTTCCCACACACTGATTTATTTGTGGCGGCCTGCCACATCAATGCTGATTTTCGATTGATTTTGTTACTATTTAAAATGGGTAAAAATCGTATTTGATAAGAGCGCCGCACAGCGCATATATTCTCTCAGCATCTCCTCTCGCCCTGTCGCTCTCTCTCTCTCTCTCTCTCTCTCTCTCTCCCTCTCGCTCTCTCTCTCGCTCCCTCTCTCTCTCTCTCTCTCTCTCGGCACAGTTACGCTATCATTCTGTGGGAAACACTGTATTTACATACAATTGGGATTCATGTTGATAAATACGCATATGGGTGAGCAGGAGGGTGAGTGTGAGCAAGCATTCTCAATGTGACAACCTCGTCCATTATTTAGTGACTGGTAGCCAACACTTTCTGCCTTTTTGCTATCTTGGTTATGAAGTAATATTTTCTACCGTGTTGTCCACCTTTAGATGGTCTGCATTGCAACAACACGGGGCGCAGTGTCAAAGATGCGTTTTTTGTAGTCCATCTTCATAACATTGTAGTTTCATCACGGCAGGTAACGTCAGTAACATCCGCCGTCACATAATTACGTCGCCTAGAAAAGAGCAGTCGGATTCTCTTAGACCCGTCGTCCTCTTTTCCAAAGTCCTTACGGATTCTCCTTCACATCTCTTGACCTCGATGGAAAACGTCATGAGGTCAAGGAAAGGTGGTCAGGAAAGGAGATTTTTGTGACTTTTCAGATGCAGCCTATGTCTCCTCCTTACCATAGACTGTAGCCCACATAAAAAATACAGGCCTTAAAGCAGCGCTATTTTGACCCTCGGCGCATCCACTAATCTCTCTACAGTGTGCGCTCACTTTAGCGCCAGACCACATCGAGGAAGAACAGAGAGAAGCGGGCTAAGACGCAGTTGGAAAAACGAGATCACACGGGCCCAGAAGGGGGAGTCCTAAGTGTAAAAACACCATCACTCAGGATTTTTGAATGCCGCCATTTGCCAAAGGAGTTTTTTCCCCCTGGAAACTCCGGTGAGTAACGTTAGTATCCTTTAGGAGAGAGTTAAAAGTGTAGCGTGATGCTAGCTTAAATGGGTGGGATAAAACCATATACTGTAGATTAAAAGCAGTCGAGAATATTGCACGATGTCGTGAACAGTTTGACAGTATTTTGTTGTGTCATGGTTTCAAACTAATCTCTGGAGGTACTTTTGGATGTGTAAGCACATGTAGTACCTTAAGAGGTATTTTTATTTACAGTATTTATGATAATACATGTTAAAGTTGTCTCCTTGCCTAAAATGTGTAAACTCTGTTCAGTGTTTTTTGGTTGTAATTTAATGTAATGTAATGCTGTGATATGGATAAATTTAATCAATTCATAGTAGTGATGTCTTGCTTAAATGCTACCTGGTAAAGTCTTTGGTATAACAATGTAAAACTTAAGAAGAGTCCCTAGACAACAGGGTGATGATATTGAGTTTTGACAAAAGGGATGAGATGTTATTTGAAGAACATTGACTGTGATGATTTATCTGATTTATTCTGCACTATAACGTTATGTGCAGCCTGGATTGTAGCTTAGTGGTGAACTCTTCACTGGATGCAGATGGTGAGCCAGTCCCAGAGATGATTCACCCTGTATGATGAGATCGGACCGCAGTGTGGCCAGCTGCTTCGGATCCCATTCAACAGGACTGACACATCAGATTACAGGACACTGGCAGATAAGAAAGATCTACCACAAATTCATTACCCTTCCTGGGCAGAGATACAAATAACTGAAAGACATTGTATACTTTTTAAAATTGTATTTTTTATGAAAGAGCTCTTCTTATTCTGGGGATTGTTTCAAACATGGTTGGTGCACTACCTGCCTACTGTTCTTTAATCACACAGTCTATTTCTTACCCCTAAACTACTCCTCAGAACATAGTTTGGTAAGTTAGCAGAAGTGATACACTAGTGTTAAATATTTTACACCTGTCTTTAGTATTCAAAAACTATGCTACAGGGCTTTCTCCAGTACGTTGAAGTATGACGCTAAGGGGCTCCCAAGTGTGTTATAAAGTGACATCAAGGAGTCTTGACCATTAGTCCGTATGTGACGACATGGGAGTGAGAACGGGTTAGATTTGTAAATGGTTAATTTATTATCAACAATTGTACAGTTTATGCAGCAATGGTTTATGAAAGAAGGGCTGAAAGACATTTTGTAATAAATAATAAGTTCTGTATCCCATTGTGTTGTCAGTTTCCTTTTTCTGTTCAGAAGATAACTGATTGTTACAATATCATTTGTAAATGCTTTGAAAGGCATAGATAGTACTCTCTTTAGATGAGCTCACTCAAAAACTAGAAATTGCTTTGTTACTACCTGAATTAATCATGAAATACTTTAACAAATGTTTAGAGAATATCTATTGCCTTTAAATTTCATTTGTAAATGCTTAAGGACATATAGACAGGCCTCAGTTTAGATGAGCTCACGCAAAATACTTTACTAACCATTACTAACAACCAGAATTAATCATGAATTGCAGTATTATTAAGTGTCAAAAAACATCTATGAAGACGCACAATTAGACCATTTCTAAATAATTACATGTCATGTCATGTCAAGTTAGCGGTTCCTCAAAGCACTAGGGGAGTGGGGATGGGGGGAGTAAGATTGGTGTCCTTCAACAGACCATCCAGACCATCCAAGCATCCAGCTTTGCTGGTCCCATCACAGCAGATTTCTGGAAGGCCAGGTCTTGGGAGTTTTGTTGAGGAGTTCAGAGAAACGGTACCAGGCCTGTAATGGTGAGGCTTTTACCCAGTAAAGTTAGCTGGGGCATCTTTCGGGTAGCCTTAGTAGCATCCTTTGGGCTTTGCCACTAGTAGATTTACGAGTTATGCTGAGATTGTTTATATTCTTTCTTGGGAAAGTATCAAAAAAAGGGCAGTTATGTAATAATTTTTAAAAACATTACAAATAAACTTATGAACCATTAAGAAATATAAAAATGGTGTCATTAATGTCATTAAAATAATACTTAATTTTTAAATAGTGAACCGATCATGTATAAAGTGTGAATATACAATTATTAAGCACATTATAGATGAGCTTATTAAGAAAGAATACATGTATAACTATGTTTATAAATGACTTACTAATGTGTATTAACATAAGAACAATGGTTTATAAATGAATTAAAAATGTACTAATACTTAACAACTGCTTCATAGTATGTAGATAATAAAGAATGACTTACTAATGTGTATTAATATATGAACAATGCTTTAGAAATGATGAATTCCGTATTTACTAATACTTAACTAATGCTTTATAGTGTGTAGTTATTATAAAGTGCTACCAAGAACACACAGGTGAGAAGCTGTAGATTTGCACAAAAAGATGTGTTGATGTGTCTGAATTGACACGAAACAGAAGGCAGCATACAGACAAGTAATAATGTGGGAGATTATTCAGTTCTAGAGGTTTGTGGTCAAAACAAAAAGAACATCAAAAAAGCCCAGCAGAGGATGTACTTCCTACAGCAGTTCAGCCTGCCAAAGTCAGTAATGGTGCACTTCTACACCGCCATCATTGAGTCCATCCTCACCTCCATCACCATCTGGTACGCTGCTGCCACTGCCAGGGACAAGGGCAGGCTGCAGCGTATCATTTGCTCTGCTGAGAAGGTCATCAGCTGCAATCTTCCATCACTTCAGGACCTGTACGCCTCCAGGACTCTGAGGCCAGCAGGAAAGATTCCGGCCAACCCCTCCCTCCCGGACACAGACTGTTTCAAACACTCCACTCTGGCAGGGGGCTGCGGTCCATCAGCACCAAAACTTCACGCCACATGAACAGTTTCTTCCCATCTGCAGCTGGTCTCATCAACAAGGCCTGGGTCAGTTCAGTTTAAAAGATGTATAACCTCACAGTTCTGTAGCAGGTGCGTCTTTGTATTTATATACACTACCGTCCAAAAGTTTGAGGTCTCAGAAACTTCCTTGTTTTCAAAAGAAAAACACAGTTTTTGTCCATTACAAATACATCAAGTTGATCATAAATACAGTGTAGACATTGTTAATGTTGTAAATCACTATTGTAGCTGTAAATGGCTGATTTGTAATAGAATATTTACAGAGGTGTATAGTGGCTCATTATCAGCAATGGCACGTTGTGTTTAGGAGCATTAAACACTTAATTTCCTGCGTTCTGGAGACATTTTCTGCTCCAATTTATGGTGGAAATGACTTTTTTTTATATAAAGAGAAACAAAAAAGTCAGCTGGCAGAAACAGAATATAATGTCGTAATCAGCAGCACCTGGGTTTTGTAGTTACTTTTTTTGGACGGTGCATTTTTTTATTGTGCAAATAAACCTTTCTCAAAGCATTTTCATTTGTTAACATTTCTTTGTGCAAGAATTTTTTTAGGACATTTTTAACAATTGCCTTTAAAAAGTGGTCCCCACTGTAAATGATACCTATGGCTTTTGTACCTTACTTTAGTATTTCCTTCTATGCCACTTTCTACTTCTACTCCACCACATCTCAGAGAGAAAGATTGTAGATTTTACTTCACTACATTTATCTGACAGCTTCAGTTACTAGTTACTTTACAAATTAAAACTTTTACACACAAACATAAACAAATATGAAGTTTTGTTATAAATTAAACTGCTAAAAAACCTTTTACAAGTATTAATAATTAGGTAATTAACAGAACTTTAATTGACTATTTTGCTGATCGCTTTTAAATTTTGTCATGTCAGCAACCACTGAAAAGAACGTCTCGGGTTACGTATGTAACCCTTGTTCCCCGAGAAGGGGAACGAGACACTGCGTCGGTGACGACACTATGGGAACGCCTCTGGGCGTGGCAGGGCTGAACTATGAATGAAACTCCAATCCTATTGGTGTTACTAGAACGGTAGTGTGTGACGGCGTAACCGGAGGGGGTATATAAGCACGCCGGCACATAGGACACATTAGCCCTTTCTATGAAGCTAGGCACTTCTAGCGCTTCTAGAAGCACTGCCAGGTCCCAGGTGGGAACCCTGGAACGAGTCATGGGTCTCATCCTCCGGGCTCCACGGAGGAAGCGCACGACCAGTGGAAGCCTCCCCAAGGGCCCATCACTGAGAGGGGCGTGGAATGCTGCAATGGCAGCCACATACACTTTGAGCGTGGACGGGGAGAGGCCAGCGGAGAAACGGTGCTGGAGGAACTCCAGTATCACAATTACCGAGCAGGTAACTGCGTCCACCGCCCGTTCTCTGCACCAGGTGGTGAACACATTCCAGTTTAGGCTGTACATCCTTCTCGTGGACGGGGCTCTGGAGCTGAGCAGCGTCTCGACTGCTCCTGTCGTCAGGCCCCTCAGGGGCCAGACCCATAGCTGCCACAGGGCGGGGTTCAGGTGAAAGATCCGGCCCTCCGCCTGGTAGAGCAGGTCTCTCCTCAGAGGGACCTGCCAGAGTGATATTAAATCCGAGAACCATACTCGTGCCGGCCAAAACGGGGCTACTAGTAGTAGACTGACGCCGTCCTGGCGGACCCGCTCCAGAACCCCCGGGAGCAGAGCGACTGGGGGAAACGCATACAGACGCAGCCTCGGCCACGTCTGCACCATGGCATCCAGCCATAGCGGGGCTGGGGGCGAGAGGGAGAAACACAGGGGACAGTGCGCCGTCTCTTGGGACGCAAACAAGTCCACGTCTATGGGGCCGAACTCTTCGCATAATAACTCCACCACCTCGGGGTGGAGTCTCCATTCCCCGGGCCTCAGCCCCTGTCTCGACAGCAGGTCTTCTCCTTGATTCTGGGTCCCAGGGATGTACATCGCTCTGAGGGACAGCAGTCTCTGCTGGGACCACAGGAGGCTCTGATGTGCCAGTTTGCATAATGGGCTCGAGCGCAGAACCCTTGGTGATTCAAATAGGCCACTACTGCCGTATTGTCGGTTCTGACAAGGATGTGGCGACCGCGGAGGGCGGGCACAAAACTCCTCAGAGCTCTGAAAACCGCCAACATTTCCAGGCAATTTATGTGCCAAGAGAAATGATGCTCCTCCCAGGAGCCTCTCGCGAAGCGGCCGTCCATGACCGCGCCCCATCCCGTGAGTGAGGCGTCTGTTGAAATAATTGTTTGGCGACAGATCGCTCCCAACACAGGACCTTGGGATAGGAGCCAAGATTTCCTCCATACAGACAGGGAACGAAGGCATCCGCTTGTAACCCGTATCAGATGGAGCGGATTTCCCCTCGGGGAGAATCCCTTGGATTTTAGCCACCACTGCAGGGCTCTCATGTGCAGTAGTCTGGAAGGTATTATACTGGACGCTGCTGCCAGAAGACCCAACACCCTCTGAAAGTGTTTTACAGTGATAGCGCGGCCTAACTGCACTCTGGTCACTAAGGATAAAATGGACTCGATGCGTGCGGGAGACAGGTGGGCCCACATCGTCGTTGAGTCCCACACCACCCCTAGGAACGCAGTCCATTGGGCGGGTGTCAGCACGCTCTTCTTCGTGTTGAGCCGCAGCCCCAAACGCTGAAGATGGGCGAGGACGACATCTCGATGCCGAACCGCTAACTATCGAGACTGGGCCAGGACGAGCCAGTCGTCGATGTAGTTCACTATGCGGATGCCCTGGAGCCTCAACGGAGCCAGAACTGCATCCATGCATTTGGTGAACGTGCAGGGAGATAGTGCTAGGCCGAACGGAAGAACCCGATACTGGTAAGCCGTGCCCCCGAAGGCGAACCTCAGGAACTTCCTGTGAGAGGGACGGATGGAGATGTGGAAATAAGCGTCTTGCAGATCTATCGTGACAAACCAATCCTCGGATTGGATGTGACTGATGATGGCTGGGATGGTAAGCATCCTGAACCTGAATCTCCTCAGGACCTCTTCCCCCAGGCCCGCCGAGACTGAATGACGGTCCTCAGATCCGTCTTCCCGGGGGGCTGTGGGCGAGAGCGCCGTCTTGCGTCCCAGGTTGGTTGAGGGGGATCCCGTGAAGCGACGCTCTGCTTCTGGCTGTGGCGGTAGGTGCTGGATGAAGACTGCGTCCGCCTTTCCTGAGCCGTCGCGGCCCTGGAGTCTGACCGGCGGGGGAGAACACAATTTTGGCGTGCTGGAACCTGTTGACGACAGCATCCACTGCTTCGCCAAACAGGCCAGAAGGTGAGAGGGGCGCATCCAGGAGAAAAGCCCTCTCCTTCCCCTGGATGCCCGATAGGTTGAGCCACAGATGGCGCTCCGTAGCCACCAAAGCCGCCATGAATCGCCCGATGGAACGGGCCGTTTCCTTGGTCACACGGAGAGCCAAGTCCGTCGCTCTACGGAGCTCCGTCAGGTCCTCCTCAGAGGGACCTCCCCCTACATCACAGTCCCGAAGGAGATCGGCCTGGTATGCCTGCAAGACAGCCATCGTGTGCAGGCTGGCACCAGCTCGACCCGCTGCCATGTAGGCCTTGCCCACCAAATCGGACGTCATCCGACATGGCTTGGTGGGGAGCGCCGGCGTCCGGAGGGATGAGGCGAGGTTGGGAGAGAGGTAGCTAGCCAGTTCCTCCTCCACTCGTGGCATCGCTCCATAGCCGTGCTGTCTGATCTCACGTTGCCGTAGTCCAGCCGGGGGGACGTAGACAGCCGCACAGAGAAGGGTTTGTTCCATGATTTTTTAATCCGGAAAAAATGGTAGGGGCCGACGCGGGTGTGGCGCTCGGTGTTGCAGAAACCGCTCGTCTAGTTTGCTGCCCACCGATGGCTGCTGCACCACCTGTGGCCAATCAATGTGCAGCTTGGCCACAGCCTGCGTCACCACTTCTAACAACTCTTCGTATCTTGGCGAGGGCTGATGACGTTCGGTTTAGAAAGAAGCTAATGTGTCCTATGTGCCGGCGTGCTTATATACCCCCTCCGGTTACGCCGTCACACACTACCGTTCTAGTAATACCAATAGGATTGGAGTAGTATCATTCATAGTTCAGCCCTGCCATGCACAGAGGCTTTCCCATAGTGTCATCACCGACGCAGTTCGAGTTCCCTCGAAGGGGAACCATAATTCTTTTTACTTTTAATACTTACATAGCCTATTTTTAAAAGTAGGTACTTTTTGAACTTCGACTCAAGTAGAAATTTAAATTGAAGTTAAAAGAAGCTTCTATTAATATTTAGCAAGGGTATCTGTACTGAAGTACGGGATTTGTGTACTTCGTCCGCCACTGCTGATCATAAACAAGTTTTTAATAAAAAGTCATTCAGTTGAAAGCAGAAAGAAAAGCTCCCGCACTTCTGCTGTCAGAACTTAATAATGTGACATTTGGCGGAAGTAAACAAAACAATTGCAAGCGATAGCAGGCAGCATACTGAATTCGCTGGAAGTTATTGTAGTCGTAGCTCCGCTCATTATTTAATTTGTAATGAAGCAACAATGTCTTCAGTTGAGAGCTTGTCAACGAGCGACTAACTGCTGCTGCAGAAGAAATATTCAGAGTTTTTAAAAACACTATCGTCGAGTACGAGGAAGAGATCGATCGTCAGCACAGACTGCTGGATATCGTTTGGAAACCCGATGTAAAGTTAACACAGGATAGGTGAGTAAAGATTCATTATAAAAGGTACACGAAACAGAGATCGATCGATTTGCGTTTAAATATATTTTGGTACTCATTTCCTCACGTGTCTGCATTTCTTTCTTTCCCATCACAGTAGTAAGGTTAGCCTGTTCCTTTTGTTCTCTGTCCCTCCAGAGCTCCCACAGCATCATGTCTGTAAGGAGGAGGAGGTTCTGGCTGACCAGCAGCTCTGGATTCAGGAGAGGATCCCCGGTCTGGACCAGGAGGACCCACAGCCTCCACAGGTTAAAGAGCAACAGCAGAAGCCCCAGAAACAATGTACACAAGTCTACCATGTCAGAGGTTCACCATGATCCTCACACAGGTATAAACTCTTTCACATGTGACACACGTGGAAAAGGTTTTCAGTACAAGTCAGATTTTCAGACACACCTGAGAATTCACACAGGTGAGAAGCCGTATTCTTGCAAAACATGTGGGAAATCTTTCAGTGAGAGGGGTGTCTTAAAAAAACATAACAGCGTCCACACAGGTGAGAAGCTGTATGCATGTGAAATATGTGGAAATTTATTTTTGCGAGAGGGGTCACTTGAAACTACACATGAGAACCCACACTGTTGAGAAGCCGAATTCATGTGAAATATGTGGGAAATCTTTTAGCCAGAGGGGTTACTTGAAACTACACATGAGAACCCACACAGGTGAGAAGCCGTACCTTTGCAAGACCTGTGGGACAAGATTCGGTGACACTTCAACATTAAGAACACATAAGAGAACCCACACAGGTGAGAAGCCGTACCTTTGCAATACCTGTGGTAAAAGATTCCGTGTCACTTCAACATTTAAAAACCATAGGAGAACCCATACGGGTGAGAAGCCATATTCTTGCAAAACATGTGGGAAATCTTTTAGCTGGAGGAAAGTCTTGAAAGTCCACATGAGAACCCACACTGGTGAGAAGCTGTAGCTTTGTGAGTCCTGCAAGACAAGATTCAGTGACACTTTTGCATTTAAAAAACATGAGATCCCACACAGGTGAGATGCCATATTCTTGTGGCACATGTGGGAAAGCGGAGTCAGAGTAAGTGGTCAATTGAAAATCCACATTCCATCCATCACTTAGGGGTGTACTCACTTTTTTTCCAGCAGTTTAGACATTAATGGCTGTGTGATGTGTTATTTTGAGGGGACAGCAAATTTATACTGTTAGACTAGCTGTACACTCACTACTTTACACTGTAGCAAAGTGTCATTTCTTCAGTGTTGTCACATGAAATATAATAAAATATTTACAAAAATGTGAGCGATTTACTCACTTTAGTGAAATACTGTATACACTACTGTTTAAAGGTTTGGGGTCTCAGAAACTTCCTTGTTTTCACAGTTTTTGTCAATTACAAATACATCAAATTGATCAGAAATGATGTGTAGACATTGTTTATGTAAATGACTATTGTAGCTGTAAACACCTGTTTTGTAATGGCAGAGGCGTACAGAGGCTCATTACCAGCAACCAGCCCTGAGCTCACAATTTTCAACACAAAAACGTTTCCAGGCACGCATTAATGTCACAGTTAATATCATGGGACATTTATGCTGCAAAACAAAACAAAATGAGTTAAAAAGTTGACAGGTCAGACAGGAAACTCTGCAGTGGTATCACAATTCAACTTTTAGCGTCTGAAAGGTTTAGATGCTCTGATGGAGCTCCGAATTGATCAGGAGGACGACGGCTTTACTCCAAACAGTGCGTCTGTATGACCTTAGACTGTGTGTGTGAGACTGTTTGGATGTGTAGAAGAACACATCATATTACTTAACATTAGATCCTGGGGATCTAATATCTCGTGTAACCTGTATAATCTCTGTTACCCTGTTCTTGGTTTTCCCTGAGTCACTAACTCTGTTTGTCTGTCTGTCTCTGCCCAGGTTCACTCACCCTCGTCCTCTGTCAAGTCAGCTGGGCTCGCTCACCTGCCCTCTCCCCTCAGACTTCTTCCAGGCCGTCCTCCCGGCTCTCCCTCGTGCCTCCCCAGTCAGCCTGCCACCACACTCCTCCACCAACCCCCTGATCAGTTCTCCAGTGCCTCCTCTCTTCCTCGGCCCACAGTGGCTCTGGTCTCAGTCTCCTCGGTTCCCCGTGCATGCGTTTCCCCGGCATCCACCTCTCCCTCAACTCCAGTGCCTCAACCCCTTCTTTCCCCTAATAAAACCTATTAATCTCGAGCGTAGCATTTAGGTCCACTCTGTCCACACGACAACAGTTTTCTATGCTACTAGTTTCAAGTATATATTTATGACATAGTTTCATTAATAACTTGTTTATTTTTCACAAGGCAAATCTTTTCAATTCTTTTGGTGTTATTGGAATAACACTTCACAAATCTTCACACTAAATTGTGGCATTGGGCTACAGGCATAATTCAAATAAATGTTATTTAAATACTTCATTATTGTTGCTATTATATTACATTTACCATACACACAAACTTAGTTTCACATTTGAGGGAGGGCTGTCTATATTATGTAAGGATCAATCAACAAACTAATAGAATGGAGAGTTATTAGATGAGGAGCCATACCATAGGCCTACTCTTCAAGGCGCTTTTTCATGGAGTGGTCAATTTTGAGACTTTGGTCTTTTTTTCTTCTTTTACTCTAATGGAAATAAAACTTCAAGAATACTCCTTTAGATGGTGTTGGTTTTAAGCCTAATAACCTATTTTCATCTGTAGATTTATTCTATATTACCCAAAACAAGCTTATCTGCATATTTACAAAGCACATTTCAGAGGAAATACTCTTGATGTCAGTCATTAACTGGGGAAGTTCTGTGGTGATATGCTTTATTTATTTTGTTTACCCCATTCACCTGCAGTGACTTGTCAAATGTGTGCAAATTGGCGCATTTTAATTAGTTAACGCCTTATTTGGCGATTGTGATGACGTCATTAGACACAAATGTTACTGTGTTCACCTGTAGTGTCTCCATCAGTACAGTAGGTTGTATGGCCATGAGATATTGTCTTACCTAAACTTCAGCTAACTTATTACACTAGCTCAGCTCATGAGTCATGCATTAGCAAGACATGGGCCTATATTGTCTTCTGTTTAATTAGCGGTAAACTGGAGGCACTGGTAGTTTAGTCTTTTGTTTATCACCACTCACCTCCACAAAAGCCAAGAAAAAACTGCTGGGACAAAAGCTGGAGGGGCTGCTGTCTGTCTGTGAGCTGCGCTCTAGTTGCGCAGTGAGATGCGGAGCAAGAGAGAGAGAGAGAGAGAGAGTGCATCGGAACTCCAGCTCATCTTCCGACGTGATAGCCTATTTAAATTTTTTCCCCCCAGTAAATATATTTGTTTCACAGGGAATCTGTTGCAAACAGGAATAAATATACTGTATAGGCCTATTCATTTATTTTTTTTAAAAAGCATCCCAGAAAAAAGGGCACTTTCTCTTGAAGAAAAAGGGCAGGTGCTGAAGCCCCTTTTGATGTCTATGTGTGCACGTGCCTGGTTATATGTATTAGATCATGTGCTGGGCCACATGGAGGTTGCTTCGGGGGGATGTGGCCAGCAGCCGCCAATTCAATGGTGCTGCTGTAGACTTTTCGTTCTGCAGGGGAGGGGCATAGGGGGGTCCAGGGCCCCTATTGCCCCCCCCAAAAAACCCGCCACAGGACCTGCCGATTCTAATTTTGGCTGATTCCGATTTTATTTATTTCTAAGAACTATAACTGACAGCATACACATTTATTGGAAAAATCTATTTTTATTAGGATCCTCATCAGCACCAGTATAAATGTTAGCTATTCTCACTGGTCTCAAGAGAATGGTCATAATGAAACACTGATTATAAAATAACATTTTCACTGGTAGGAGCTGAAAATAAATTGCACACCATTTTATTTCTACTTAATTCTCCAATTTATTTGTGTTTAATCACAAAATACAGTAATCTGCTACACCTGTTTGTCTCTCTCTTTCTGCTCTGACTTTATTTGTCAGCAGTTTTATTTAAAAGAACGCGTTTTGTATCTTTTCACCCGCGATTCCGTTTTCACAGTGGCATGAGCCGCGTGTGGAGGAGGCTTGTTGTTAATTACCGATAGAGACCACCCCCAGCAAGCAATTTCACGGTTAAAAGATGTCTAAACATAGCCCAGACGTCTAGGCTAAAACAGGGCTGAATTTGGGCTATCAGTGAAAGTTTGGCAAACGTCTAACCATAGCCCAAAAATAGTCTAGTCATCAATTAGACCAGTATTGAACACATATAGACGTCTAATAGACATTGAAAATGGGTCTAGGCTAAAACAAGGTTGAATTTGGGCTGTCAGTGCAAAGTTAATAGATGTCTAACCATAGCCCAAGAATAGACCAAATACACAGGTTTTGAATGACTACATATCTACCTCTAATAGACAACAGAATAGTGGCTAAAGGAGTTTATTTACTCAAACATAACAGGTTCTCATAAATGGCAATCCATCCAAACAAATTAAATATAAAGATTTAATTAAGAAAAAGGATCACAACATAGACAACTTAAGATAATACAACATGATGAAAATATAAAGGAATTATTGATAAACTATTATTATAAATACAAAACAGTTTATACGAAAATACAAACAATTTTAACAACATGCAGTAATAAAAACATAAATAATGACAAAAAAAAACAAATGGGTTGCTACATCCAAATCTAGATCTTCATCTAAGCTGCTACTTGTTGCAGTAAGAGCATCAGATGGGTCTCTCGGTTGGTGCCAGTCTCTCGGGTTAATGGGATCCATAACTGTTGAATATGTAAGAATATGAATATAAGTAAACATTATAAGTGACCATGTTCACCGGTTTGTTAAGACATGACTACTATCAACAAACATACTATCTATATCTTTTAATTATTATTCTAATGAAGGTAACCCCCCCTATAAGGTATTTTTCTTTTTAATTTAAAAGCTCTTATTTATTACTGATCCATTTATCTCTATGGAACAGGTCACATGTTTTAGCCATCATGTTGTATTAGAACAACCAAATAGACAATTGGAAAAACTTTTATTCTTTTGAGAGAGCTATGTGCTGTGAATGTAAGTGTTCTGTTCTGTTCTGTTGCTGACTGTATGCTGGATAATTTGCAATATATATTTAGTGTCATAAGTCAATAAGTCATATTTTCATATCATAATGATCTAGTGAGTAAAATATATGTGTGGCTTTCATAAGAAATTATAATAGTTAAGGTTGTACATGTTTGATGTTCACCCCCTCTGAATTCAGATAATATAATGTAAGAGTTTTTAAGGGCATGAGGAAACCCGTGGGTATCATGGAGCAACTTTAAGTTACACTTGTATGCAGCATGTTAAGCTAACCACGTGCCTTACTCTACACTGTTACCCGCTGAAATGTCCCGGTTCCTACACGTTAACAAATAATTTAGATAAATAATGAAGACATGTCAAACAAAGACACAGATACTTACAAGACCAGTAAATGAATTTTCGCTTCCAGTGTTCTTAAAACTCTCGCCCGTTGCTCGCTGAAAGGCCGAAATCGTAACGTATCCCTCGTTTAAAAATGGCGGATATATTTAACTGATGTATACTAACTTTCAAGTCTGGTGTTACCAGTAAGTTAGTCATGTCTCAGTAGGGCTACAGCTGTCATCTAGCGGTTGAAAATAGTAATTGCATTTTGTTTTAAATTAAAATGAAAGTTAATGCAGTGAACGTTACAGCAAAAATAAAGACAGTTTAAATGTTTCTAACGTTTACTTCCATTTGATACGATATCACGCACCTCAACAGCTGCATGGGTGAAAACTAACTTTCATGTAACCAATTTGGTCTGAAACAGGGCTACAGCCAAGCCGTTGATATTAGACCACTAATTGCCTCTATTTCGCTGGGTGGGCTAAAAGCAGACTACACGTAGCCTGTCCAAATCAGAGCTAAATCGTGGCTACAGATAGACCATGTCAATTTAATGACACTTAATATCTTGTAGATATTACTGACATTGCAAAAATAATGGGACCATCTTACGTGCTGCCAGGGCAGAAATCACTATTAATCATTTTTGACCATTTTGACTAAAAGTGGGCAACAAATAGCCGGTCTGTCTACGAGCTAAATCGTGTCTAGGCACAGGCTGCACGTAAATCATGTGTTAGAAATTAAACTAAAAAAATTAGTAATCACTGTAGACAGGGACGTGCACAGGGGGGTTGCTCTGGTTGCCCGGGCAACTGCCCGTTTGCCTTTCCTGACTCAAGTTGCCCTTCCGACTCGCCCTTCCGAGAAAAAAAAATAAAATAAAAAAATAATCGCGATCGCAAAGCCTCATTCACTTCCATTCAGGCACCGAAAGTGAAAGTCAGTAGGGGAAGGGCAAACTCTGTTTAAGTGGCTGCACTGCTGCAGCGCTGCCTGCACGTCAGTCGATTCTGTTCCCTACCGGAATTCCTGTTTCCTTCCTTTATGCAATCATACTACAACAAATCATGCGTAGTTTTGCCCAGTTACCATACATGATACGTACCAACAGAAGTGAATACGAGCTAGAAGCGCAACTGAATGTACGGGAAGCCAAAAGGTTAAAAAAGGATTGTATTTTTTTCCGAAATCTAAGCGTTTTTTTATTTAATATTTTATTAGAAGCGAGTTTTCCCCATCTGTCAATTCAATCTAGATTATTTATTTTCAAATAAAAAAAAAAAGGAAAAAAAATAAAAAATAATAATGATTAAAA
>NC_060150.1:51774655-51788771 GCF_021292245.1 Micropterus dolomieu | reverse complement strand
AAGTGACCACAGTGAAGCAGAACTGAAAAGTGACCACCAGCTCCTCTCTCACAACTGTCATGTAGCTGAGAGCCAAGATCAGAAAGGAGGCGAGCATGAAGACTCAGGATCAACTAGAGATGCAGAGCCAAAACAAAAGAATCAAGATCACAACAGCAGAAGCCCCAGAAACAATGTACACAAGTCTACCATGTCAGAGGTTCACCATGATCCTCACACAGGTAAAAACTCTTTCACATGTGACACATGTGGAAAAGGTTTTCAGCACAAGTCAAAATTTCAGAGACACCTGAGAATTCACACAAGCGAGAAGCCGTATTCTTGTGAAACATGTGGGAAATACTTCAGAACTAGCAGTTTATTGATACGCCATACAAGAACCCACACAGGTGAGAAGCTGTACTCTTGCAAAACATGTGGGAAATCTTTTAGCCAGAGGGGTAACTTGAATGTCCACATGAGAACCCACACAGGTGAGAAGCCGTACCTTTGCAAGACCTGTGGGAAAAGATTCGGTGACCCTTCGGTATTCAGAACGCATGCAACAGTCCACACAGGTGAGAAGCTGTATTCTTGTGAAACATGTGGTAATTGTTTCAGATGGAGAGCTGCACTGATAGTCCACATGAGAACCCACACAGGTGAGAAGCTGTATTCTTGCAAAATATGTGGGAAATCTTTTAGCCAGAGGGGTAGCTTGAATGTGCATATAAGAACCCACACAGGTGAGAAGCCGTACCTTTGCAAGACCTGCGGGAAAGGATTCCGTGACATTTCAGCATTAAATAAACATATGAGAACCCACACAGGTGAGAAGCCGTATTCTTGCAAAACATGTCGGAAATCTTTTAGCCGAATGGGTCACTTGAAACTCCACATGAGAACCCACACAGGTGAGAAGCTGTAGCTTTGCACAACAAAAAGATGTGTTGACACATTTGATTCGACTCGGCACAGAAGGCATACAGACAAGTTATCTTGTGGGAGAGGATTCAGTTCTAGAGATTGTGGTCAAAACACACAAGAACTCACAGAAGTGAAGGTAATTGCAGCACTTGTAGTAAACGTTTTACTCAAATCAAATACCTGAACACACCTGAGGATCAATATACCTCTGTCTTTTGAGCACCATGTGTTGTCCCACCTCAAGTCCACCACAGACCCACTTCTGGAGCCCCTTCAGTTTTTCTACAGAGCCAACAGGTCTGCGGACGATGCAGTAAACTCTCTCTCTTGCTCCAAGACCATCAGCACCGTTTCACCTGAAGGCTGCATTCTTTCCCCTCTGCCCTTCTCCCTGTACACCAACTGCTGCACCTCGGGTCACTAGTCAGTCAAGCTTCTGAAGGTTGTGGATAGCATGACCCTCATTGGACCCATCTCTGGTTATTTATTGTTTATGGGTACCTAGTTGCCAGAACAAATACCTTGCATGTGTAACAGCAACTTGGCAATAAATCTGATTCTGATGATACTACAAAGTGTACGGTCTAGACCTGCTTTATATGAAAAGTGCAATGACATAACTTTTGTTATGAATTGGATCTATATAAATGAATAAAATGTAATTGAAAGTGAATAAAAGTCACATTTTTCTTGATAAATGACTTGAAAGATGATTTGATTGCCTGTTAATGTTCAATAAAATAATAGCATGGAGACACAGATCCAAACCACAGAAAAGTCATCACAAAATCAATAGTCACACTAAAAAGAACATAACCTTACTGTGTTCAAGATTCACTGTAACGTGTTAAAAAGTCCTTCAAACGGAAAAGCTTTTAAATTCAAGTCCACCAGGTGAGAAGCCATATTCTTACAAACATTTTGGACAAAAAAAATTGCTTTTCTCAAAAGCACTCTAATTAACCTACCCGCTGCTCTTAAAAGCACACACTAATTAAAAACTGAACCGATCATGTATAAAGTATGGAAAAACAATTAAGCACATTATAGATGAGTTTATTAATAAAGAATACAACATGTATAATGTTAATAAATGACTTACTAATGTGTATTAATGTATGAACAATACTTTACAAATGATGAATTCCGTATTTACTGATACTTAACTAATGCTTCATAGTGTGTAGTTGCTACAAAGTGTTACCTGTGCTTCTTTTGTAGGATCCCAGATAAAGAAAATTAAACACAATCTGGCTTTCTCGGGGGAAGATCTATCCACATCATAAGATTGTTTCTAGATTTGATTAATTATAGTTACGTTAGAACATTGTACCTGTTCGAGATTCTCAGTCAGTAGGGGCATTAGACAAAGTTGCAGCAGCTCCCCTTTAAAATGTATAATGGTTGCTGAATTACTTTCCATTTTGATTATAGATCAATGGAACACAAGGTTAAACATTTTTTGAAAGCACATTGTAATTAGTCAATTCATGGATGACACTGCATTATTTAAAGAAATGAAAGACAAATATCCAAAGGACTAGAATCCATTAACCAGTTCTCTAAGGCAGCAGGCATGAAACTTAACTTTGACAAATGTGAAATATTGGCCTAACATGATCAATCAGCACACCCAATGTTTAATATCAAAGTGAAAGCTAAAGTCAGATCATGCATCAGGCATCACTGTCACCAGGTCTAAAGAAATAAGAGAGAAATAAAACATTTATAAAACTATTAATAAATGTAAAACTATTTTGAACTCTTGAATACAAAGAGACATCCATATTTGGAAGGGTCTTATCAAGAGACATCTACCCCACTTTTACATTAGAAATCTCAGAAAAGATGTCTAGAATCATAAACTATGAATTTCAGCTTTATCAGGAGAAATAAATGTCACTACATAAGGAGAGCTGACTAATTAAGAGTGTCGAGGAAGGCGGTCTGAATGCCATAGACTTTTCTGTTATAAACAAGGTCCTGAAATTGAAATGGCTTAATTCCTTTATTCTGCACAAAGATTCAATTTGGTATACTATCCCTGATGCAATTTTTTAACAAAATGGGAGGCAAGGGCGTCACTTTGTGTTGGAAAGTCGTGGAGACATTTAAGGGCTCATATTCAGGGTGTGTTGAAAAACACGAGACGTGAGAGTGCACAGTATTTGAGTCACGAGAACAAGACAACAAGATACTCCAATGCTTTTTAGAAGAAATATTCATTGATGAAATATGCAATTCGATTTGGGGGGTCTTGGGGAGAGCATTAAACTCTTAATATTCTGCATTCTAGAGAAATTTTCTGCACCAATTTATGGTGGGAATATCTTTATTTATTTGAAAGGAAACACAAAATTCATGTGGCCGCTAACAATTCGAATATAATGCAGTAATCAGCAACTTTTTTTTTAGCTTAAGTTACTTTTTTTGGACAATACACGTGTTTCTGCAATATTTACAGAGAATTTCTTGTTTTCCTATTGCGCAAGTAAACCTTTCTCATAGAATTTTTATTTGTTATTTAACATTTCTTGCAAATTTTCAGAAAACATTCAGCAAATGCTCAAATGCTTTCAAAAAGTGGTGGGGACATGTCAGTCCCAGTGTAAATGACACATGGGAGGAATCAATTTTATTTTATTACAATGTGACTGCCCCCCGCGACCCTGTACGCAGGATAAGCGGTTGACGATGGATGGATGGATGGATGCAACGTGACTATGATTTATACAAGCTGCCTGTGAAACTATCTGACTTCTACCAACAAGTTCTCCTGTATAGGTATTTAATATACAAACAAAACTTTACACCTCATAATACACACCTGTGGAACAACAGATATATTCTGTCTAGTAACAAATCGCTGTTTATGGGAACTTGGATGGAAAAGGGAATCTGGGCGGTTTCCCATTTGATGGACATGCCCAATCAGAATACTATAAAGTGATAAAGGCCATTCCAGTTCCCCTTAAAACAATGATTCAGCAGCTTTTGGTGCACTCAAATATTAAATTAGAAATGAAGCCTTTTTATCAAATGTACAAACTATGTTTTTGAGAAATGTTTATCAACACAATACCATCCTAATCTGCTGAAAAGAAAATATGTTCTTCAAGAATTCAGTGAGGAAGAGGCAAGGAAAAAAACTAAAGGTATATTATTGCACCTTCTAAATGGGATGTCGATCATAGCTGGAGTACTCTAGAAGGACAATAAATTGGATTTTCTGATTAATAATTTGATTATGTTAGGTAAGCACTTTATCCACAGGTGCAAAAGGTTAAGCCCTATATAAATGGTTGGATGAATGAACTCAAGCTTTTCGTAATGTCTTTGCATTACATGACGAACCAAAATGCCCAGATTCTTTTGTCTTTGTTGAACTTATTTATGCTCCTGGAATAGGACACTCACATCCTCCTTATTTCTTAGTTAGTCTTGCTATAACTTCAATACTGTCTCAACACTATTTTGTATTTGTGATTATTCTCTGTTTAAGTATGCCATATAGAGTTGTCAAAGGGGTAAGCTAGAGATCGGACAGTGAAGCCGACCAAAACCTGCATGGAGGGATCCATGTAGGCCCAAAAATGACGTCAAAACCCTGTGACACCCCGTCGCTCTTGAGAGATGTAACTGTATTGCTTATAAACTCTCAGCAATCTAAAAAAACTCCAGGAAATAGAAAATATTAAATGGAAGTCAGTTTGGAATTTTAACAAGCAATATTGTGTCACCAACAAAATTAGAGAAGTTTCATTTAAAATTTGATTTATCCTGTGAACCAGGTTATCTCAAGGTTCATGAAAGATGTTGTGGAAAAGTGTGTGTTTTGCAGTGGTGAAGCTGAAACCATCTGTCATTACATTACATTAATAATTTATTTTGGTTTAAAGAATGAAAAGCAGTCAAAACAGTTAAAATATGTAAAGATTTAAATATCTGCATGCCTTTGTTGTTTGTCACATTATACCCCTTTGTTCTTTAGTTATAGTTATGTCATGTTATATTTTGTTATGTTATACATTTTTGTCTTGCTTATAAAATGTCTGTTAAGAGATGAAATAAAGATTCAAAGATTGAAAAAAAAGCAATCTAAAAAAACTATTCGGCGATCAGTGACGCTGCGTTGGTGTTTGGCAGGTGAGCCTCGTAGGTGGGCTGATTAATCAGTGACGATACGAGTCAGACAAACACACTGAGCCATGAAACTTTTAGTTGGCGCAGCTACCAGAATTACGGTGTTTCTGCCGTTGCTCTACGTCATTAAACCACGGTTATGCTGCGCGATCATACGCAGTAGACGCTGGTGCCAACAGGAAGCAGCCTTGTAGTAGTATTTTATTGGTCCAAAACTGGCTTCACTCCTCTCCATTCGAATCAGGGGGGTGACTTCGTCTAGTAATATAACGTCTATGAGAGTGGTATTGGAATTTGACAGTGACAGTGTAACATCCGGCGGAAGTAAATAATACACGTGCCGGCTTACTGAATCTGCTGGAAGGAGTTGTTGTAGTCGGAGCACCGCTAATTATTTATTTGTAGTTCAGCAACAATGTCTTCAGTTGAGAGTTTGAGAGAGTTTGTCAACGAGCGACTAACTGCTGCTGCTGAAGAAATATTCAGAGTTTTTAAAAACACTATCGTCGAGTACGAGAAAGAGATCGATCGTCAGCGCAGACTGCTGGATATCGTTTGGAAACCCGAAGTAAAGTTACACAGGATAGGTGAGTAACGCTTTATTGTGTTATAAGTTACACAGAAGAGGGGGCCAGTATATTAAACACAAAGTGTTACATATACTGTATAACGTTACTGGTACTCATTTCCTCACGTGTCTACATTTTCTTTCTTTCCCATCACAGTTCTAACGTTAGCCTGTTCCTTTTGTTCTCTGTCCCTCCAGAGCTCCCACAGCAACATGTCTGTAAGGAGGAGGAGGTTCTGGCTGACCAGCAGCTCTGGATTCAGGAGAGGATCCCCGGTCTGGACCAGGAGGGCCCAGAGTCAATATTTCAGAAACACCTGAGAATTCACACAGGTGAGAAGCCATATTTTTGTGAAACACGCAAGGATCAAGTCACATGCTTGAAAACACCTGAGGATCAATATACAAAGGTTCACCCGTGAATGAAATGCACTTTTGCAGTCGCCACATCTCTCAATCGAATGTAAAATGTTTTCCATGATATGAGATCTAAGTTTCCCTTCATATGACTGTATTATATTTCTATTAGTGACATTATTTCCATGAAACAATTGTAACTTCCAAAATGGAGGCAACGATTTACTTTCACAGTGAGTGCACTGTTAAATGAATGGATTGACGTGATTGTTGTTGGTTTTGCTAAATGTCTCTTTATGAAACATCTCTGAATATTTTATTTGTTTAAAGTTCAAAGGGCTTAAAATCCATCTACATCAAGTAAAATTTTATAGTTCTATATAAAACCTACGCATCTTTGCAGGAAATCAGTTTGAACATTTAAGGGTTACTGACATCTGTGGTGGAAATTGTACGTCCACTTATATGATCGTCAGTGGTTCGATCCTTGGCTCCGTCAATCTGCATGTCTAAGTGTCCTTGGGCAAGATACTGAACCCCAAATCCCTCCCGATCGTAGGTGTCATTTACTCTGGGGAAGCTGAGGACATGTCCCGTCACTTTTTTGAAAACAGTTGCTAAAAATGTTCTGAAATGTTAAATAACAAACCTTGAGAAAGGTTTATTTGCAAAAAAGAAAGCTTGCAATGCATGGTGTGTGTGTGTGTGTGTGTGTGTGTATATATAGAAGGGACAAATGTGCATTGCCCAAAAAAGTAACTTAAGCTTAAAAAAAAGGTACTGATTTCTGCATTGTATTCTGTAATATTTCAATATTTGAATTGTCACCTGCCACATGAATTTTGTTTCCCCTTTATATAAACAAAGACCATAAATTGGTGCAGAAGATTTCTCCAGAATGCTGGAAATTAAGTGTTAATGCTCAAAATCAAATAGTGGCATTGGCAGCTACCAGTGGTATTTTCGGTGGCAGCAGGGGTGTGTAGGAGCGACTTTGAACCTGGGAGGGGAGGGGGGGGGCACTGAAGGGCAAGTGGGGTTTGGGGGCTTGGCCCCCCGATTTTATTCTTGGTTTTTTTAATAAAGCACTTAAATGCTCATTTCTAATGACTTTTGCAAACAGAATGTACTTATTAGTGTGGCTCAAAGAGGGTATTTGCAGTGACAGAAGATGGAGAGGGTAGATTATGAAGACTCAGGTGCAAAGTCAGAAAGACGGAGTATAATAGAACTAGAACAAAACTCCACTGACTAACTACCATAAAAACCATGCTATTGCATATAATCTGTCAGTTAATGTAGCTAGCCACAGTACAAATGTATT
The DNA here is from genome assembly GCF_021292245.1 of Micropterus dolomieu. Lineage (NCBI taxonomy): Eukaryota > Metazoa > Chordata > Actinopteri > Centrarchiformes > Centrarchidae > Micropterus > Micropterus dolomieu. The sequence goes on along the minus strand of NC_060150.1, from coordinate 51,781,473 downwards.
TAATTGTCCTAATGTTACACTTGTGAGCTGTCTGTGAAATTTCCTGTGTTTCACTTGGCCCCGACTCTCCCTGCAACACGTTTGTGAACACAGAACTGTCTTCAGTGCAAACTCTGACATGTCATTGGCCTAAGAAAGTCTTTTACTACGTGAGTTTTAGAATGTCTAGTAGCTATCCATACAACTTACAAGCTCGTCTTCCTCAGTTTGATCTGCTAGTACTCCTGTGACCTTTGTCCTCTTCCTTTTAAAATACTGTAGGATGCTCATCGCTGTGTGACAATTTTGACTACATTTAAATTTATGGACACGTAACAGGTTTTTAAGGCCAAGGATGGTCACAGACAGGGGCGAACAAATGGCCCAGGAGTCCCTGGTCAGCCCACTCTCCAGTCAAAGCATCCGTCTGGGTCTTTAGAGACCTTGAAGCAAATTGTTTGTCTGAATATAAAACCCCAACACAACATGTCTCAGCAACATTGTTCTTGTGTCCATGAGCATGCGATGCACCTTTTTATAAGAGCTTAAAACTGCAGTGTTTTCCCAGTTTAATGTGTGCTTCAGATGAATGTTTTGGTGTTGGTTTGTGGGTGCTCCCCCCAAAAAATTTTATGTTCCTATGTTAATATGTAATTTCACATCATCTTGGACCATTATTTTCACCATATCTCTGAACAAATAGTTGGAAAAGCTAGAGCAGATAATAAATAACCAACAGCCAAAGTCTACTGGAGGAACTACAACCATTAGATCTGGAGAAAGTAATTTGGTTGGTTCTGTTGCGCCACAGTGATTTTACAGTGATGGCGCAGCATGTTTTGGGCATCACCCCCTAAAACCCTGTTAATATGACCTCAGAATCATTATAGATACGACTGTTCATGTTGGCCTTTTGTGTCTTCATCTCACAGCTTCTGACATTTATCTGTAGAATTAATATAAAAAATAGGCAGCATGAGAAACCTCCTCCCTTCTGAGGTACATTTTATTTGAACATTAAAATCCAAAAAGAAACGTCTCCTTCACCGTCACCATCTGACGCTCGGACAATTAAACACTCGCTACGCACCTTACTATATTATGACATTTCTGATGTGAGTTTGTTATCTGAGCTGCTAAGAAGCTGACAGCGGTGTTAGATCCAGGTTGGAACAGAAGGGAATGCAGGTTTAATGCTGGGCTGAGGGTGAATGAAGATAACTAGGTTGCAAGTAACGCCTTAATAAACAAAAAACCAAATGAAATTAAGAACAATAAATACATCTGTATCAGTATCCTGGATTTAAAACAGTTAACAAAAGGTTCGTCTGACTTAACGTGATGCATGCCGGAGTTAAAACAAGGCATACTGGTTAAAAATTGTGTCCAACTCTCTCAGACCCTGCAAAACGTCACCATGTCACATGACATTAAAACCTCGCAGCTGCAGGCGCCGAGTCCGGCGGCCACAGTTGCTTTTTCCCGACTGCACGAAGTTGGAACCACACTTTTGCCTGGTCTCGCGGTATTTTTCTTTGCAAATGCCACGAGATCAATCATTGATCTCAGCTCACAGTAAGCTGCTGCAGGTAGAATGTGTCCGACTTGACGGTGCCGTTTTTATACCCCGCCCCTGCAGTCATCATCAAGTTGGCGAAAGTCAGCCGCGGTCATCTCGAACGCACCTATAGACACAAACCAGGCATTCAATATTGCCACCTGCTGGTAGAAAGGCGAAACAGATTGCTCTATTACAATGAAAACCACAATAAAAATTAATTTATTAAAATTATAGTGCTAACAGTAACAAAACTGCACGCACAATAATTACCTAGGTTAAACTATATTACCAACTATATTGCACCAAACAATGCGCTCATTAAACGTAACTCTTTTACATGAATAAATGCACAATATTATATATTGCATAATGTGGAAATACCACATGAACAGTGAAATATACTTGGACTCATTTCCTCACGTGTCTGCATTTCTTTCTTTGCCATCACAGTTCTAACATTAGCCTGTTCCTTTTGTTCTCTGTCCCTCCAGAGCTCCCACAGCAACATGTCTGTAAGGAGGAGGAGGTTCTGGCTGACCAGCAGCTCTGGATTCAGGAGAGGATCCCCGGTCTGGACCAGGAGGGCCCACAGCCTCCACAGGTTAAAGAGGAACAGGAGGAACTCTGTACCAGTCAGGAGGGAGAGCAGCTTGTAGTGAAGCAGGAGACTGACACCTTTATGTTGACTCCTACTTATGAGGAAAGTGACCACAGTGAAGCAGAACTGAAAAGTGACCACCAGCTCCTCTCTCACAACTGTCATGTAGCTGAGAGCCCAGATCAAAAAGGAGGTGAGCATGAAGACTCAGGATCAACTAGAGATGTAGAGCCCAAACAAAAGAATCAAGATCACAACAGCAGAAGCCCCAGAAACAATGTACACAAGTCTACCATGTCAGAGGTTCACCATGATCCTCACACAGGTAAAAACGCTTTCACATGTGACACATGTGGAAAAGAGTTTAAGTTCAAGTCACTATTTCAGAGTCACCTGAGAACCCACACAGGTGAGAAGCCGTATTCTTGTGAAACATGTGGAAAATCTTTCAGCCAGGGGAGTAGCTTGATAGCCCATCTGAGAACCCACACAGGTGAGAAGCCGTATTCTTGCAAAACATGTGGGAAAGTTTTCAGAATCAGAAATCACTTGCAACTCCATATGAGAACCCACACAGGTGAGAAGCCGTTTTCTTGCTCAACCTGTGGGAAGAGATTCTGTGTCACTTCAACACTTAAAAGACATATTAGAACCCACACAGGTGAGAAGCCGTACCTTTGCAAGATCTGCGGGAAAAGCTTTGGTTACTCTTCAGCATTAAGTACACATGTGAAATGCCATACAGGTGAGAAGCCATATTCTTGTGAAACATGTGGAAAAGATTTCAGAACCAGCAATCACTTGCAACTTCATATGAGAACCCACACAGGTGAAAGGCCATACCTCTGCAAGACCTGTGGTAAAAGATTCAGTGACTCTTCAAGATTTAAACAACATACGAGAACCCACACAGGAGAGAAGCCGTACTCTTGTGAAACATGTGCTAAATCTTTTAGCCGGAGGGGTTACTTGAAAGTCCACATTAGAACCCATACAAGTGAAAAGCTGTAGCTTTGTGAGACTGCAGGACAAAATTCAGTGACACTTCAGCATTTAAAAAACATATAAGAACCCACACAGGTGAGAAGCTGTATTCTTATGAAACGTGGGAAAGCTTTGAGAGTTAGTGGTCAATTGAAAAACCACGTAATAAAAGAACACAGGTGAGAAGCTGTAGCTTTGCACAAAAAGATGTTTTGATGCGTCTGATATGACACGGCACAGAAGGCAGCATACAGACAAGTAATCTTGTAGGAGACGATTCAGTTCTAGAGGTTATTTTTTGAGCTGTGAAGCTTTGATAGTGATTACCAGCGAAGAATAAAAGCTTTGCCGGTATTGGTCAGTCTGTTATCAACGTCTGTTGATAAGCAAGCTGTCATTTCACGAGCTAGAGCTGTGTATTTCAGAAGCAGAACAGCAGAAAAAGTTCTGGAAATTACATGAGTGAAGGAGAAACTTGATTATGGAGAGATAACGGCGAGTGTGTAAGTCATTGTCTGCTGTGTGTGAGAGAGACAGGGATAGAAAAAGAGAGAGTGCTCCATTTCTTTATTCTCATAGCGTAGGCTAACTAAAACAGCAAGTTATTATTACCAAGACTTTGTTTTTAACTTTGTTACAGCTAGGCTAGCAGACTCAAGTGCAGGACTAAGAGAGGGAGGAGACTGGAGTTAGATAAAAGAGGAATATTTATTGCAGGGTTGAAGGGATTGGATATAGAGTCGGGCAAGAGTGGTGGAGTGTGAGGCTGAGCAAGCAGTATATATATGTATATATATATATATATATATATATACACAACAATTCGCTTTGTTGTTTTTTCATTACAGCGACTAAATGTTCTTCTAAAATCGGCCTCATATAATTATTGAAACTGGTTCGCTATGTTGTCGTTTGTTGTAGCCTTCAGTTTACTTATGAATTTTAAAATGCAGGCTATTTGATTGTTTTTATCTGTGATGAAATTCAGCAAAGGTAAAAATATTAAACACATAACTGCCACACTGCCGTTGTCATCGCTCAGTTTAAAGTGCTCCCACACAGCCGAGGGCTTCATTTTGTTTTGCCTGTGATGGTGTGTGAAAAAAATCTCAATATTTAAATCCCAAATTCAAAAATTTAATGCGTACCCAAAAATCGAATATTGGGTGTTCGGGTCCAGACCTACATAATTGCAGCACTTGTGGTAAAAGTTTTACTCCAATCAGATACTTGAACACACCTGAGGATCAATATACCTCTGTGTTGATGAAGTCTTTTGAGCGACGTGTTGTCCCACCTCAAGTGCAGTTGTTCTGCAGAGCCAACAGCTCTGTGGACGATGCAGTAAACATGGCCCTTCACTACATCCTCCAGCTGCTGGACTCTTTATGAACCCACCGCAGGATCCTGTTTGTGGATTTCAGCTCTGCTGCTCTCCCAGCTGAGCGTGCCTGACTCCACCTGCAGGTGGATTACCGACTTCCTGTCTGACAGGAAGCAGCACGTGAAGCTGGGAAAACATTTTTCCCTGTAAACCAACAGTTGCACCTCTGTCCCCAGTCCGTCAAGCTCCTGAAGTTGTTTGAGGATCCCATCCTCGTTGGGCTTGCGTTTTCTCAAAAATTTGCAACAATATCCAGGGGTATGAATAATTTTGGACATGACATTTTTAGTACAAATTAAAAAAAAAAAAAAAGTTGAGATTTATCATTAATAACCTCTAACACAATATCGTACTGTCTTTGTCACTTGTTTAAGGTATTTCCATCCAGATGAAACCTATTGGTAAAATTAAAATTCACTATGAATCAAAATTTGGCATGGGTCTGTATAATTTAGGGCTTAATTTTATATGAAGTCACAATAGATACTTTGCAGGTTAAGAACTTACAATAAGCTTATGAAATGAGATGCATTGTTTAACTATCCAACAGGATGTAAAATGGGCTTAATGGAGCTCAACGTTGTCTAGCTGCTCAATACAAATGTTGCATGTTAGGACAAAAGTAATTAAAATGTTATGGCACTGATAACAGGCCGCTGATGAGAGACTGATTTTCAATACGTAATTTAACGTTTCTTTAAATATATTTTGCTGATAGTACTCTCCAAGGGTGCTTTGTGTTAAAAAGTGGTGGGAATATTTAGGGCTCAGAGAAAATACACTTTTATTATTTATATAAAGGGAAACGCATAATTCAGGGAGAAGGTGACAATTCAAAATATAAAATATCATGAAATATAATGCTGTAATATTTTCTAGACAATGCACTTTGTTTCTTCTATATTTACATTGCATGTTTTTTATTGTGCAAATAAATCTTTCTCATTTGTAATTAACATTTCTTGTTAGTTTTTTTGCAGAATATTTTTTAACAGATGCTTTCAAAAGTTATGCAGTGAACTAGTACAACAATTTCCTAATATTATTGAAGTTAGCTACATAAATTATTAATAAATATTAATATAAAAATAAAAAAACTACTCAAATCTAATAAAGAGGTGTGTCTCATTTGCAGTTATACAATTTGGCATTGGTTTGGAGTCCGTGGGTTTGCACAGTGAAGTTATACAGTTGCAGCATACAGCATTGGTTTGGTGTCCTTGGATCACATGACATTGAAGCTATTGAAATAAATTATGATTTTCCCGTAACACTGTTTTAACAATAGTAATTTATTGATGGTCCCTAAGCTAACCCCCTGTGTTTAAAAGCGAGCCATCGGAGGTGAGCTAACTGCACTTATACTGCCAACACTGGGTGAACTGGGTATACCTGCTGACTGGCTTTATGGATGTGGCTTCAGTACAAGCCAAACAGATTGTTTCTCTTAGCGCAACCGCTAACATCCAGGACACCTTGTTTTGGGACCCCTCTAGCCTTCCCAGGCTTTCATCCTGCTCGGCTCCAAAGCATCAGTCAACCTGGGTTGAAGTTGTGGTACATGGCTTTAAGAGAGGCTCGGATGGGGCTGCCTCTCCTCCGCACATCGGCCTCTCCAACCGCTATGCAGCCCTGTCTGACGACACTCTAGTCCAACCAGCAGATGCACCTGCGGCTTCGAGTCTCCCTGATACGGATCTCTTTCGGCGCACAGTGCCTGCCGACACTGTTGCATCTCCTCCACCGGCTACATCTCCTGCTCTGGGCCGCCGGTCTGTCGCCGGGCCTGATCGGCGGCCGTCATCCCGGTCAAAAACCTCCGCGTCCCGACGTAGGATCCTGAAGGAGGCTGTGCTCAGACGCTCCGGAGGCCGTCTCTACCCGGCACCGTCGGGTAGCCCTTCTCTCAGGTCTGTTACTGCTACTCCAACACAACACTCGGCAGCTCACACACTCCATCCTCAGTCCGCACGCAGTGTTGAAGCAGATTCTGCTCAGTCCTGCTCTGGATCCCCACAACCGGCATCTCCTCGTCCTCTTTTCTCCCCAACCACACTAATAATTGGTGACTCCATAACCAGAAACATCCGTTTCTTTAACGCTACCACTCACTGCTTCCCCGGTGCCACCACGGCTGACATTTTAAAAAAACTCCAGGACCTGATGCTATCGCTCCCGTCCTCCATCACAAGAGTGATAGTCCATGTCGGAACAAATGACACAGCTCTTCGGCAGTCTGAGCTGACAAAATCAGATTTTAACCGTCTTTTTAACTTTTTAAAGCAGTGTGGAAAGTCCGTTTTTATCTCTGG
>NC_060150.1:51758715-51774555 GCF_021292245.1 Micropterus dolomieu | reverse complement strand
TTCTGACCTTTTAGTCCCATACGCACCAGCACGTACCTTGAGATCCTCGGGCAGAGGTCTGCTGTCTGTTCCAGAGTCTCGACTGAAAACTAAAGGGGACAGAGCGTTTGCTGTCAGGGCCCCGAGGCTCTGGAACAGCCTGCCCGAGGAAATCAGGTCGGCTGAGTCAGTGAACTCTTTTAAGTCCCTTCTTAAAACATACTTTTATAGGAGAGCCTTTCCCGATCTTATTTGACTTTATTTTATCCCTTTTATTTTATTGTATTTTACTAATTTTATATTAATTTTTCATGCTCTTATCTTGGTTTTTTGTATTATTCTTTACACTTGTTAAAGCACTTTGCAACTTGTTTTTGAAAAGTGCTCTACAAATAAGGAGGATTATTATTAGTCCACGAGACGTGACAATGCACTATATTGGAGTAACGAGAACAAGACAAAAACATACTCCTATGTTATATAAAAGAAATATTCATTTATGAAATATGATTGGGGGGTCTGGGGGTCCTCCCCCAGAAGAAACTCTCAATTTCCATTATCTGCACCAATTTATGTTGGAAATGTCTTTATTTATTTGAAGGGAAACAAAATTAATGTGGCCGGTGACAATTCAGCATATAACAATATTATCAAATATAAGAAGAGGAAGAAGAGTAATCAGCAGCTTGTTTTTTTTAGCCTAAGTTACTTTTTTTCTCTCATTGTGCAAGTAAACCTTTCTCATAGAATTTTTATTTGTTATTAAACAATTCTTGTTGCAAGCTAATTTGCAGAAAACTTTTAGCAAATGCTTTCAAAAAGTGGTGGGGACAAAATCAGCCATTTCAAAAAGTGGGGGGGACATGTCCCCAGTGAAAATGACGCCTATGCTCCCAGGTCTATGAACAATTTCCTCCTTTGACAAGACTACTTTCTGCAGTGAACTAGTACATGCTTCACAGTTTCCTTGTCTCCACATTCACATTTTCCATCAGGATGTTTACCAATCAGAGCCAGCCCACAATGCCCAAACTTCAATCTGGATAAAACGTCTCGGGTTACGTATGTAACCCTTGTTCCCAGAGAAGGGGAACGAGACACTGCGTCAGTGACGACACTATGGGAATGCCTCTGGGCGTGGCAGGGCTGAACTATGAATGAAACTACTCCAATCCTATTGGTGTTACTAGAACGGTAGTGTGTGACGGCGTAACCGGAGGGGGTATATAAGCACGCCGGCACATGGGACACATTAGCCCTTTCTATGAAGCAAGGCACTCCAGGCGGGGTGAGGTGTGGCGGACCGACGCAGTGTGTCGTTCCCCTTCTTGGGGAACAAGGGTTACATACGTAAACCGAGAGTTACATACGTACCTCCGCCGTCACATGAGGTGGGGGATGAAACGCCTGCAGCACCGTGGACCCTGCCAGTCTGGCCGGAACCTTAGGGACATAACCTGGACAAGGGTGCAGGATGGCCCTGACCCTCCCCGGGGCAAACTCCAGGCATCGGGGAGAAACCGAAAGTGCCTGGAGATCCCTCCTCAGAGAGGTGATAGCAAGGAGAAAGGTCATCTTAAGGGTCAGGCGCTTGGCCTCAGCCGACTCCAAGGGTTCGAAGGGGGCCTCAGCCAGCACTTCGAGAACCACTGCCAGGTCCCAGGTGGGAACCCTGGAACGAGTCACGGGTCTCATCCTCCGGGCTCCACAGAGGAAGCGCACGACCAGTGGAAGCCTCCCCAAGGGCCCATCACCCAGAGGGGCGTGGAATGCTGCAATGGCAGCCACATACACTTTGAGCGTGGCCGACGGAGAAACGGTGCAGGAGGAACTCCAGTGTCACAATTACCGAGCAGGTAACTGGGTCCACCGCCCGTTCACTGCACCAGGTGGTGAACACATTCCACTTTAGGCCGTACATCCTTCTCGTGGACGGGGATCTGGAGCTGAGCAGCGTCTCGACTGCTCCTGTTGTCAGGCCCGCCTCTAGGAACTGTGCCCCCTCAGGGGCCAGACCCATAGCTGCCACAGGGCGGGGTGCGGGTGAAAGATCCGGCCCTCCGCCTGGGACAGCAGGTCTCTCCTCAGAGGGACCTGCCAGGGCGGGCCCTCGAGGAGCGATATTAAATCCGAGAACCACACTCGTGCCGGCCAAAACAGGGCTACTAGTAGTAGACTGACGCCGTGCACCATGGCATCCAGCCCTAGCGGGGCTGGGGGCGAGAGGGAGAAACACAGGCGACAGTGCGTAGTCTCTCGGGACGCAAACAAGTCCACGTCTATGGGGCCGAACTATTTGCATAATAACTCCACCACCTCGGGGTGGAGTCTCCATTCCCCGGGCCTCAGCCCCTGTCTTGACAGCAGGTCTGCTCCTTGATTCTGGGTCCCAGGGATGTACATCGCTCTGAGGGACAGCAGTCTCTGCTGGGACCACAGGAGGATCTGATGTGCCAGTTTGCATAATGGGCTCGAGCGCAGACCCCCCTGGTGATTCAAATAGGCCACCACTGCCAGTTTGCATAATGGGCGCGAGCGCAGACCCCCCTGGTGATTCAAATAGGCCACCACTGCTGTGTTGTCGGTTCTGACAAGGATGTGGTGACCGTGGAGGGCGGGCAGAAAACTCCTCAGAGCTTTGAAAACCACCAACATTTCCAGGCTATTTATGTGCCAAGAGAAATGATGCTCCTCCCAGGAGCCTCTCGTGAAGCGGCCGTCCATGACCGTGTCCCATCCCGTGAGTGAGGCGTCTGTTGAAATAATTGTTCGGCGACAGATCGCTCCCAACACGGGACCTTGGGACAGGAAACAAGATTTCCTCCATACAGACAGGGAATGAAGGCACCCGCTCGTAACCCGTATCAGACGGAGCGGATTTCCCCTCGGTGAGAATCCCTTTGATTTTAGCCACCACTGCAGGGCTCTCATGTGCAGCAGGCCAGACGGGATTACGCTGGACGCTGCTGCCAGGAGACCCAACACCCTCTGAAAGTGTTTTACAGTGATGGTGCGGCCTAGCTTCACTCTGGTCACTGAGGACAAAATGGACCCGATGCGTGCGGGAGACAGGTGGGCCCGCATCGTCGTCGTCAAGTCCCACACCCCCACAAGGAACGTAGTCCGTTGGGCGGGCGTCAGCACGCTCTTCTTCGCGTTGAGCCGCAGCCCCAAACGCTGTAGGTGGGCGAGGACGACATCTCGATGCCGAACCGCTAACTCCCGAGACTGAGCCAAGATGAACCAGTCATCGATGTAGTTTAATATGCGGATGCCCTGGAGCCTCAGCGGGGCCAGAGCTGCATCCATGCATTTGGTGAATGTGCGAGGAGAGAGTACTAGGCTGAACGGAAGAACCCGATACTGGTAAGCTGCGCCCCGAAGGCGAACCTCAGGAACTTCCTTTGAGAGGGACAGATGGAGATGTGGAAATATGCGTCTCGTAGATCTATCGTGTCAAACCAATCCTCGGATTTGATGTGACTGATGATGGCGGGAATGGTGAGCATCCTGAACCTGAATCTCCTCAGAGACTGGTTCAGGGACCGCAGATCTAAAATCGAACGCAAACCTCCGTCCTTCTTGGGAACTATGAAGTACCGGCTGTAGAACCCGGACTCCCTGACTGGCGGGGAAATGAGTTCTATGGCCCCTTTCTCCAGCAGAGAGCGAACTTCTTGTCCCAACACCTGGCTCTGCTCTGAGTGCACCGCAGTCCAGACCACCCTGTTGAATCTGGGGGGGCGGACCCGGAACTGCAGCCTGTAGCCCTCCATGGCGCAGGACCCACCGGGAAATGTTGGCAAGGCCCCGCCAAGCTCCTGCGAAATCCGCCAAGGGAACCTCGGGGGGCTTCCACCTTCTCAGGACCTCTTCCCCCGGCCCCGGCGAGACTGAAGAACGGTCCTCAGATCCGTTGTCTCGGGGGGCTGTGGGCGAGAGCGCCGCCTCGAGTCCCGGGTGCGCTGAGGGGGACCTCGAGCAGCGACACTCTGCCTCTGGCCCTGGCGGTAGGAGCTGGACGACGGCTGGGACCGTCTCTCTGCAGCCGCGGGAGATACTGCTGGAACGCCTCCCCTTACGTCCTGGCATGCTGAAACCTTATGACTATGGCGTCCACCACCTCGCCAAACAGGCCAGAGGTCGCGACCGGTGCATCGAGCAGGAAGGTCTTCTCCCTCTCCTGGATGCCCGATAGGTTGAGCCACAGGTGCCGCTGCGTGGCCACCAGCGCCGACATGGAGCGGCCAATGGCACGGGCTGTCTCTTTCGTAACTTGGAGAGACAAGTCCGTGGCTCTGCAGAGCTCACACAGGTGAGAAGCTGTAGCTTTGCACGACGAAAAGATGTGTTGATGCATCTGATTTGACACGGCACATAAGGCAGCATACAGACAAGTAATCTTGTGGGAGACTATTCAGTTCTAGAGGTTTGTGGTCAAAACACAAGAATTATAGTATTATATTTCTATTAGTAACAGTATTTCTTTTAAACAATATGTAATCTCCAAAATGGAGACACCTATTTAGTTTCACAGTGAGTGCACAGTGGCTGTTAAATTAATGGATTGATCTTGATTGTTGGTTTTGCTAAATGTCTTTTTATGAAGTATCTATCAATCATTTTTAGTTTAAATTTAAAAGGGCTTTAATTCATCATATTTTTTGGTTCTATATGAAGCTAACACATCTTTGAAAGAAGTCAGGTTGAACATTTAAGGTTACTGACTGAACTGTGATGGAAATGGTAAATGTCCTTGTGAAAGAAATGAGGAAAATTAGAAAGTTTCAGTTGTCTTTGTGCTTTTTATTAAAATACTGTAGAGCAATGTTTCCCAAACTTGGCACAGTAAAACTCTTAAAATTTGTTTATAATATGTAAATAAACTTTCTTTTTTGCTACACTTGTCTGTTCAGCCATGGTTTAGCTCAGATGCTGTGTTAGGTTTTCTCTCTCTTCTTCCTAACCTGATCATCTGTCCACATTCCTATAGCGTTTTTATGTCTGTAGTTTGTGATCTGTCACTGTCGAGCCTATGATGTCTAAACTAAAGTACAAGGATGAGTTTATAGATGCTACAACGTGTAATACGTGGGGTAGTGCTAAGTAACGAGGGTTTTAAAATGAATAAATTGCACAGGCATCTCCAAATGAAACATTCACTGTATCTGGGATAGTCCAAACATTTTTTCTCGTTGCAAAGAAGAAATCTTCAATATGTGTTGATTCAATTTGGCACAACATACACTTTCACATGACTTTCCGACTATAGCGTACCTGAAAAAACAATTCAGAAACAGACTAAATGCTCAGCATGGCCTCAGAAGGGCACTTTCAACAACTGAGGCCAGAGTATCAGCTGCCACATACTTCTCATTACATTCAGGTCATGTCATGCCATTTTTATTTAGTTTATATAGTTTGTAGATGTATTTTTGTAAATTTGGGTCCCTGCAAATTGGCGTTTACAGAAAACCCCCACACACAGACCAATACCTACTCTTCGATTCCCACCACCCACTGGAGCACAAGCTAGGGGTCATGAGAACCCTGCACCACAGAGCGGAAAACATACCAACAAGCGCCCAAGCCAGAGAGAACAGAAACACCTGAAGGGGGCACTTACAGCCTGTGGATACCCTAAATGGAGACTAAACAACCACTACACAAACGCATGGCTCAACACAGAAGGGCCAACTCCTCAGGTCAAGACTCTGCAGTCTACTTACATCTGAAGGACAGAAGACACGTTTGAGGACCACCAGGTGCACATTTTAGACAGAGAAGATGGATGGTTTGAAAGAGGTGTCATCTGTACCCGGGTTGAGAAGCAGTCGCTGAACAGAGGAGGGGGTCTATGCCCCAACTTATCCCCCACTTACAATGCACTCCTTTCATCACTTCCCAGGAAACTAAACAAGCATTTCCTCTTGGCCTCAGGTGAAGATGCCAACAATGGTTGTTCAATCTTGGCCTCGGGTAGTCCTAACAACCATAACGACTGTCGTTACAACAGCCAGGAACACTAACAAACCAGCGGTTTCAATGCTGGGGGACAAACGACCCCACTGAGGTTAAATAGCTTATGGTGTGTTCCATTTACCTCGGAGGTCGGAGCTGGGAATGACGTCACACCCGAGTTGACGGCGTTCCAGTTAACAAGTCGGTAAACCTCACTCAGCCAGCCATTGTTTACAACTAGCTAGGTTAGCTATTGATACGCCGGTTGATTAAAAAAAAACACATTGTGCGATACCGTAGCAACACGTCCACAGACAGCTGTTGGACAGCGCTTTGTGTACGAACATTTCTATGAGACACAAGTACACAGAAGTGCTAATAAACAGTATAAACTACAGCTTTCAGTAACTATTGATACCCCGACAGCCATCTTGGATCACGAAGTAGGGGTAGTGCAATTCTCCCGACTTCCAAAGTTGGGATTCCGACTTAAGGGGGCGTTCCCTTTGAAATTTTGACCTTTGAGCTCGGAATTTCCGACTTCCTATGTCAAATGGAACGCACCATTAGTTTCCCTACCAGTCAGTCAGAACTGAAGAAGTCTCTCGGATGAGGGAAATGTCTTCTAGTATCTTCAACTAAGCCCAGTTGCCTTTGACTTTAACCTTCTTTGGAGAAGGTCAACATATAGCTACTGAAAACTCACCTCATTACCTGCACCCACATCGAAAAAAGGTGGGGCGGAACATGACCCTAATGTAAAGTATATAGCCTACATTCATATTAAAATAAATTTCAATATACCTACCAAACTGCTCATGATATTTACCCTCATATAACAACAATTAAACCCATTTATTTTACTGGCGCAGGAGCAAGAAGTGATCCACCATCGTGGTACTGAAAACCCAGGGTTAACACCGAAGTTACATAGATAAGCTCAAATCCTTCGTGATACAGGCCCCTGGTATTATCTGCTCTTGTGTCTTAAATGTTCACCATGCTGTTTGCCAATAGCATTAAGTTAAAAATGCAACATACTCCGGTGCAGTAGGTGGCAGTATGCACCTTTTAAAAAATCATGGTTGCAATCCACCATTTAACCAAAAGAAGAAGAGCAGGGTTAGGGTTAGTTGCTATTGAATAAAATGTCAACAGTTTCTTTTTATTAACTTACAACTTTATTAATACTGTAATAAATATTTCTTATTAAAGATTTTAAGGCAGTATAACATTGCCAACTTTGTTTACCCGGTCTGGCACCAGAGGCAGAGAACAGAACCACAGACAGGAATGTAGTACAAAATATGATCTTTATTAGAAACACAAATTCATCTAAGAAGTGACACCGCACGCAGAGAGCCCTCACAAAGGTCAATCCTTAATGGTCACTGGGGCTGCCCTACCACCCTATAGCACAGCACTGCAAGGGAACTTTGCACACGCTCTAAGAGAACCACTACGAAACGCACAGCAATCTGTACACTGCAAACTACTGAAACACCATATGAGAATGCACCACATTCAGTAAGTACCACTCCAAACCACAGGCTGGTCAGAACCACTTCTACCAATAAAGGGAGGCAGAGGGCCCCCTTTGTCACCAGCGAGGGGTTGCCTGTTGTGACAAGGGACACCTCTAACGGGTGTCAATTTACTAAAAGATAGCTTAACTAAGATAACTCATTAAGACTAAGACACAAAACTATTGACAAGACAACACATAACATCATAAATGTGTGAGCTTAAAACTTATCTGCCCCGGGTCTGACGATAAGACCCCCCAGTGGGGAGCAGACATGGAATCTCCCATAGATCAGGAAGCGCCTACAGATGCACTCAATTCAGGTTCAGAGCCCGGCTGCGGACTCCCCGCTTGGATTGGCGTGTCGGCGTGGAAGGGTGGGTGGCCTCATGCAACTACCGTCCATAAAGCACAGGTACAGGCACTTAAGAAATCCCGATCCCTCTCTACCTAAAGGAGGCGCATGCCTCCCCTCCTAACACAGGAACAGACCCCCTACCTGCTATCTTCACTGCCAGCAACACTAAAAGTTGTAAACAGCACCCTCCCGCCATGTGCCAAAAACCACAGCCGCAGACGCAATCCTTCCATTCAAGTGTCAACAAAACGATGGAGACTCTCCCCTCATTTATTCATTACACTCCTCCCTCCCCTTAGCCTAACAAATCATAGTCCTTTGACCACACAGGTGCCCTCCGAACCCGCATGGGATGCCCTCCCTGTGTGCTATCAATTTGCTGGCTCTCCTTTCCTGGCAGAGGCAGGGACGGCCCACTGTACTGCTTCATGGGGGCACCATTGTCCATTTCCCCACTATAACGGCCTGGACCCCAAACCCTTCTCTTCCCTCTAGGGGTCTCTCCCTCTAATACCTCCAAAGTGGGACCTTGTAAGGGCATCGCAGCTCCTTGTTCTCCCCCATTTGCTGTAGGCTGCAAGACAGACGTAGCGCAATTGGTTGCCCATGGCTGCTGCTGCTGGGGAACATCAGCTGCACTGTCATTGCTTCTGCTCTGGCATGGAACCCCCTCCATCTCTCCAGGCAGGCCTACCCCACCGTTATCCTGGATTGTTGATGGCCCTGGACAGGGTGGCAAATAGGGTTTAAGGCGATTGAAATGTATAACCTTCTTCACTGCCTTCACTACAGTAGATAAAGTCTCCCATAACTGACTGGCGTACGCATTAACGGAAGGAAATGCCTCCCCAGCGCCCACATCCAGCATTATGTCCACTGGTAGGACCATCTCTTGTCCAAACAACACCTTGTAAGGGGTAGAACCTGTACTAGCATGCATGCTACTGTGCCAACATTACATAGGGTAACAAGGTGTCCCAACTGGACTGATTTTCTTCCACAAACAGGGACAGCATGGACAGCAATGTACGACTAAATTGCTCAATAAGACCATCATGCCTCTGTCGCCTAGTGCTTGCTCTTGGTGGGAATTGTTGGGCTTCTGTAAATAACATCACAGAGTATGGTCTTGACCTGCTCTTTTATTTAAAGCACTGTGAGATGACTGTTGTGATTTGGCGCTATATAAATAAAATTGAATTGAATTGAACTGACTGGGGATGGTAAGGGGTGGTTCTTGTCTTATGAATATTTAGAAGTTTACATAATTCTTTAAACAAGGTAGACTCAAAAGACCGCCCCTGATCAGAATGAAGGCTGCGTGGGGCCCCAAACCTGCAAACCCACTCCTCCACAAACACCTTGGCAATAGTGTAGGCCTCCTGGTTAGGCAGGGGAAATGATTCTGTCCATTTTGATAAATAGTCTCCTATGACCAGAATATATTTATTCTTACAGCAGTTAATTTGCTGTGTGCCACCCTTTCATATGGTCTTGACACCTTCAACGTTTGAAGTGGAGCACAAGGGAGACGACCATGACTTTTCTGTACATTGTCTACACCACTGCTTCACATCTTCAAACCACCCCAGCCAGTAAAAGCGATCCTTCACTTTTCCCTGCAACTTCTGTATCCCTAAATGGCCACCAGTAGGGGAATCATGCAACTGAGCCAAAACTTTAGGAACCAGAGCCTGGGGAAGGACCACCTGCACCTGTGATGCAGCATCTGAATTTGAAGGCGGTACCCTCACCAACCGTGAATCTCTCATCTGCAATTGTGACCACACAGGGACATATTTCTGTAGGGCTGAATCTTTAGGGAGGTCCAGACCCCTCTTTTTATGGCAAATTAACTGCTGTAATTCCACATCCTCACTCTGAGCCTTTGCTATTTCATCATCAAAGCCTTCCCGACCTGTCTGTATTCTAGACCTCCCCTCTTGCACAGCACACACACTTGTCTCTCTGAAGCGTTGCCCTATAGTGGCAGCTTCTGTCTGACTGGTCTCTGGAGTGTTACCAATAAAAGCAGGAAGTCTTGAAAGGGCATCTGCATTAACATGTGCTTTTCCTGGCCTATGGATGATCTTATATTGGAAACTAGCCAACTGCTGCACCCACCTAGCCAGCTGTCCCTCTAAAACCCTGAAAGTTGTGCAGCCACCTGAGAGAGTTATGGTCAGTAAGCAGTACAAACTCCTTTCCCAGCAAATAATGCTTTAAGTATTTTGTAAATGTCTCTTTCTTAGTAGTGGCATACTTCCTTTTCTGCTTTGTTAAAGCTCTGCTCGCATACGCTACAACATATTCGGCAACCCCAACCTCCTGTGACCAGACTGCACCAATGCCTCCATCGCTAGCGTCAGTATCCAAAATAAACACCCTTGAAGGGTCTGGGTAGGCAAACACTGGGTCAGATATTAACCCAGTCTTTAGCTGCTCAAAAGTATTCTGACAAGCATCAGACCACTTAAAACACCTACCTTTCTCAGTCAGCTGATGTAAAGGGCGTGCTATCTCTGCAAACCCTTTTATAAACCGTCGGTAGTAAGATGCCAGCCCTATAAAAGTTCTGACCTGTTTGATTTTTAGGTATGGGCCACTCTCAGCCTCCCCCAAGTTCTCTCCCACCTCAATGTTTGTGTAAAAAGTACAGACTTTCATACCTTCCCTCAGCATCAGCCCCTCATCTGTAACACGAACTGGTACAACACCTTGTTCTACCTGACAAACAACCCGGGCCACCAGTACATTACATTGGTCAGACAGTGAGGTTAAGGGTTCCAGCATACCTTGCACACACTCATGAAATGGGCTTGTGACTACTCCAGGAAGAATGATCTCACTCCATGTGGAACTGTAGTGTCGGATTTTATGACAACAGTCCGAGGCTTCCTCGGATCTTCTTGGAAAACCAGGGGTAAAGTTTTTCCCATTACGTGAAAAACTCTCTCTTTGTAGTCAATCGCTGCCCCGTACTTAGACAAAAAGTCAAATCCCAACAATATATCACCGGAGGGAACATCAGCAACTGAAAACTCTACTACTAGGGCCAATGAGTCAAACTGACACATCCCTGCTATACACATACCACCCCCATTAGCAGCAGATACATTTCAAAATACTCTGTCAACTCACATCCCCCGTTTGTAATAGCCATCAAGACAACCTCTTGGGGATTACTGACCGATCAGCTCCCCTATCTACTAACATCCACTTTGACAGCTACATGGCTTCTATTGGTCAAGGCTACAGTCTGAGTCAGTGATGAGGGGGCAGGCAGTTGACTCCTTGTGGCCGCCCCCGTTAGTTTCCCTGCACATGTGGGCAATCACGGCGTAGGTGTTGGTCACACCCACACTCAAACACACCAACACACACAAGTTATACTGCGAGCTCCAAGCCTGGAAGAATCCCCAGGAGCAACCACAGAGTCAGCATTGGGGTTCATGGGAGGGTTAGACAAAACTCTGGGGGGAGCTACTATGCTAGGGGACCTTTTTAGAACCTGTACTGCAGGTTGTATAGTCTTGACCTCCTGACGCAAACCTTTTACTGCTCCAAGTAAAGCCTCAAAACTTTCATCAGTTTTACTGATGTCTTCTATAACCCCCCTTACTCTTGCATCAGGGGCTGTATGAGTTTGCTCCAAGTTTCTAAGAAGCTCCATTTCAGCAGCCAAGTGGATTGCGGACTCTAAAGTTTTGGGTTTGGCAGCCCGGAGGCTAATGCGGAAGTCTCCTGCAGTAAAATGGGTAACAAACTGATCTCTGGCCAATATATCTCAAACGCTGTCATCTACAGAGGGATAAGCTTTTGCTACTAGCCTGCACAAAGCATTACCAAACTCCAGAGCGGTCTCATTAGGTAATCGTCTCCTTTCTGTAAAAGCAACCTTGCTCCACTCATCACTATGACATGGCTCCAAACATCTAGTCATAACTACCTTCAACAGGGCATAATTACCTTTAGCTTCAAAAGAAACGGGGGTTACTTACTGTAATCTGGATTCTATGAGTATAGGCGCAGCCCTCTAAGGCTATCGCTATTGGGTTTACCCCTTCCGCACGCGTAGAATTTTAGTCTATGCACACCCACAGCGTGGGCCTCTCCTATGTCCGCACCTTGTAACGGTGAGACCCAGCCTTCGGCTCCCAAATGCCTTTTCTTCAGCCCTGAGAACCAAGGTCCATTGAAATGTCAGATCACCTTCCACACCACTCCAGTGGCGCTGGCTCCATTAAGAGAAGCTGGATCACCTTGTCCCGCCCCTTAATATGGCGAATGTCCAGGCTGTAGGACTGCGGGAAAAGGGCCCAGCGAACCAGCCTCTGGTTAGGACACTGCAAAGAACTAAGAAAGGTCAAAGGGCTATGATCTGTGAAGACCATACACATGAAAATGCTGCGAAGCCAAGACCAAAGCTAATGTTTCCTTTTCAATAACTGAATAATTCAGTGCTAGTGTTTGTTGAATTTCCTTGAAAAGAAAGAGACTGGCTTGTCAATCCCCAAATCAGCAGCCTGCAACAACACTGCACCTGCACCCACATAGCTAGCGTCTATCTCAAGTTTAAAAGCCTTTTCCCACTGAGGAGTGTTACAGGCCTCAAGGAAGAGTTACCTGTGAACAGATATTGTGTTCTGTTTTGTACAGGAAAAGCAGAGACAGGAGATGTCACTTGTGATCGTTCAGCAGGCTATTCTCTGTCTTTATTACAGAATTTATCTCTTTTTTTCCCCCTCCTTCACTTAAACCACGTTGACCACATTCCTTTTAACAAATTACACTTTTAGGTTCCCACTACAGCATGGATGTTAATGCATTAAACCGCTGAAATAACATATTTTACAAATTATATATCAGTTCAACAGAAATAATTCACCTCTCCTAGCCTCAACTGGTACTGTAACTCAAAAAATCCAAAATCCAAATCGTATACATCCAGTAGCTTTGATACTGTTAAGCCTACTTGTTTAACATTCTCACATACAACATATAAAAACAATACAGAGGCCTACATTATACAAGATACACATGTTTTTTTTTAACCTTATCAACATGTTACACTGTTCAGTATTATCACGGTGACAGGACTTGAATGCAGGACTTGACACATCCTCAACTCAACAAACTTTAAATAATCGTAGCTCAACCTTTAGTTTTAGCAAATACAAAGAAAAGTGCAATGTCCAGGAGCAATGACCATAAACAAAACAAACGTCGGAAGGCCACCATGTTGGTTACACTTTCTACACGGGTGCTAGCTACACTTTTAATTCAAAGTCTCTTAAGTGAATAAACCACTGTTTTACACATCAAACGTTGTCAGAACAACATAATAAGGGCTTTAAAAGTCTATAGAGATGTATTGCAGCAAAATATCACACATTACTAACCTGTTTTGTACAGGAAAAGCAGAGACAGGAGATGTCACTTGTGATCGTTCAGCAGGCTGTTCTCTGTCTGAGGAGCGGAAGCACCGCGCAGCCCTACTAGCGCTCACATAAGTGGATGCTCCTTCTTGTAGCGTCGTTAAGCAATTATACCCTCAAAAATACTACTCAAACCCCGTGCAAAATACATTCACATTATGCCCCCTTTTTACAGGCTATTACACAAATTATCTTAACAATTGTGACACACATTTGTAGGTGTCACAGGAGCAGCCAAAACTGGAGCATTACATATCAGAGCCTTTACACTCTCAAATGCCTTCTGACACTCTGAGGACTGAAGACATGTTATACTTAACATTTGACTTTAATAGGTTTGTGAGGGGAGCAACAACTGTAGAAAAATTCCTACAGAAACACCGGTAATAACCCACAAGCCCCAAAACACGCATGAGTGCCTTTTTAGTTGGAGGTGGGACATAGTAATTAATAGCCGGCAGTGAATAACACATTCTCCCTTGCCCCACTACACGGCCCATATAAGTGACTGTAGCCTTCGCAAACTCGCACTTGGCCAGATTAACAGTCAACTATGCGTGAGCTAAGCGGTCAAACAACCTCTTGATGCGGTCAAGGTGACTATCCCAATCATTTGAAAAAATAACCACATCATCCAGATACACAGAACACCCATCCAAATCTCCAACAACCCTGTTCATCTGAAAGGTCACTGGGGCATTCCGCAAACCAAACGGCATCACTGCATATGAATACAAACCAGTAGTTGTAATAAATGCAGCAATCTCTCGCGCTCTTTCTGACAAAGGAACCTGTCAGTAGCCCTTCAATAGATCAAACTTACTCACATACCTAGCAGACACCACTTGGTTAATGCAGTCTTCCATACGAGGAAGTGGAAAACAGTCTGGTTTTGTGACATTGTTTACCTTCCTGAAGTCTGTACGAAATCTGGGAGTGTTATCAGACTTTGGCACAAGCAGACAAGGTGA
This sequence comes from Micropterus dolomieu, assembly GCF_021292245.1. NCBI lineage: Eukaryota > Metazoa > Chordata > Actinopteri > Centrarchiformes > Centrarchidae > Micropterus > Micropterus dolomieu. Next base: position 51,760,323 of record NC_060150.1, on the reverse strand, counting down.
CGCCCAACTGGAACTGGAGGGCACCGCAATACCGTTCTCCAGCATATTCTTAACCTCAGCATCCAAATGTTTACGTTTCTCCGGCTCTGAAATCTGCGAGTGTTATCAGACTTTTGCACAAGCAGACAAGGAGACACACAACTGGAACTGGAGGGCACCGCGATACCATACCAACTCATTGTGAGAAACACACCAGGGAACATCAGGACATGTGACATCATGCTGCACAGAAATATCATTTTCAGTGGGACTTGCTCTATCTGACTCTGCCTGTTTCATTGCACGTGTCATAGCGCAAGCCCTGAACACCTCTTGAAACTCAGTATTATTGTCATCAGGCCCACTGCTCACCAGGGGAACTGGAGCAACGATAGCCAGGGTTGCAACATCAGCCCACTCCCGACTACCTGCTATATCATTACTCAAAATTATGGTAACACCAACCACTGGCAGAGCTGAATGAATAACAGTCTCTCCTCCAATGGCCTCGTTTATGGCAATAATTACAAATTTTGTCTGGCACATACACACTGCGTCCGTTCTGCTCTCGGCCAAAATTTCTTCCTGAATTAACAGACCACACACCTCCAGCAGAGGGATTTTCTCTGTGTCCAAAACTCAAACTAGGACATCCAATGCCTCCACCATGAGTCAAAACATAATCATCAGCTAAAGCTGCAGAACATGAACAGTGAAAACACAATTACCCCCAAAATGTCACTGGCGCTGGTGGATCGTGAAAGGGAGCTCACGGGAAAAACACGGGGAGGTGGACTCTGTTTCTATATAAATGAAAGGTTGGTGCACAGATCAACGAGTCAAAGCTGGAGTTACAGGCCTGCATTGACTGCACTGATTGGAGTGTTTTTGAGGCTGCAGCCACTGACCTGGACAAACTAACTGACACTGTGACATCCTACATCAGTTTTTGTGAGGACGTGTGTGCTGACTAAAACCTTCCGCACATACAACAACCAAAAACCCTGGTTCACAGCGAAACTCAGGCAGCTTTGTCAGACCAAAGAGGAGGCCTTCAGAAGTGGGGACAGAGTCCTGTACAACCAGGCCAGGAACACGCTGACTAAAGAGGTCAAAGCTGCAAAGAGGTGCTATGCTGAAAAGCTACATAACAGCTTTGCAGCCAATGACTCTGCCTCAGTGTGGAGAAGCCTACGGACACTCACAAACTACAAGAGTCCATCCCCCAACACTGCTGGTACTCAACGACTGGCAGATGAGCTGAATGGTTTGTAGGTTTGAGAAGCCCAGAGTCACACCTCTCCTTCCCCCTCTGCCCTCTCACCTGCACTCAAGATCTGTGAAGAGGACATGAGCCACCTCTTCCAAAGGCAGAAGATCAGGAAGACTCCTGGACCTGACGGTGTCTCCATCCTGCCTGAAAATCTGTGCAGACCAGCTGGCCCCCATCTTCACTCAGATCTTCAACAAATCACTGGAGCTGTGTGAAGTTCCCTCCTGCTTCAAACGCTCCACAATCATCCCGGTCCCAAAAAAACCCTCCATCTCTGGACTAAATGACTACAGGTCTGTCGCCCTGACATCTGTAGTCATGAAGTCCTTTGAAAGACTGGTGTTGGCCCACCTGAA